>NW_027473620.1:0-203258 GCF_050947335.1 Megachile rotundata | reverse complement strand
ATTACTCTACTTATTATTCTTACTTTTATCAACCTAACTTATATTATTAGCTATATTATGCTTAAATGATCGATAGAACGACAATTACTATACTCACTACTTTTATTATTATCACTCTAACTCATATTATTAGCCATATTATGCTTATATGATCGATAGAACGACAATTACTGTACTTATTACTCTTATCATTATCAATCTAACTCATATTATTAGCCATATTATGCTTATATGATCGATAGAACGACAATTACTATACTCAGTACTCTTATTATTATCAATCTGACTCATATTATTAGCCACATTATGCTTACATGATCAATAGAACGACAATTGCTATACTTATTACACTCACAGTTATCAATCCAACTCATATTATTAACCATATTAAGGAGATATGATCGATAGAACGACAATTACTATACTTATTACTCTTATTATTATCAATCTAACTCATATTATTAGCCATATTATGCTTATATGATCGATAGGACGACAATTACTATACTTGTTATTCTTATTTTTATCAACCTAACTCATATTATTAACCATGTTATGCAAATATGACCGATAGAATGACAATTACTATACCTATTACTCCTATTATTATCAATCTAACTCATATTATTAGCCATATTGTGCTTATGTGATCGACAGAACGACAATCACTATACTTATTACACTCACTGTTATCAATCTAACTCATATTATTAACCATATTACGCAAATATGATCGATAGAACGACAATTACTATACTTTTTACTCTTATTACTATCAATCTAACTCATATTATTAGCCATATTATGCTTATATGATCGATAGAACGACAATTACTATACTCGGTACTCTTATTATTATCAATCTAACTCATATTATTAGCCACATTATGCTTACATGATCAATAGAACGACAATTGCTATACTTATTACACTCACAGTTATCAATCTAACTCATATTATTAGCCATATTATGCTCATATGATCGATAGAACGACAATTACTATACTTATTACACTCACTGTTATCAATCCAACTCATATTATTAACCATATTAAGGAGATATGATCGATAGAACGACAATTACTATACTTTTTACTCTTATTACTATCAATCTAACTCATATTATTAGCCATATTATGCTTATATGATCGATAGAACGACAATTACTATACTTATTACTCTTATTATTATCAATCTAACTCATATTATTAGCCATATTATGATTATATGATCGATAGAACGACAATTACTATACTTATTGCTCTTATTATTATCAATCTAACTCATATTATTACCCATATTATGCTTATATGATCGATAGAACGACAATTACTATACTTATTACTCTTATTATTATCAATCTAACTCATATTGTTAGCCATATTATGCTTAAATGATCGACAGAACGACAATTACTGTACTTATTACTCTTATTATTATCAATCTAACTCATATTATTACCCATATTATGCTTATATGATCGATAGAACGTCAATTACTATACTTTTTACTCTTATTATTATCAATCTAACTCATATTATTAGCCATTTTATGCTTATATGATCGGTAGAACGATAATTACTATACTCATTACTCGTATCATTATCAATATAACTCATATTATTAGCCATATTATGCTTATATGATCGATAGAACGACAATTACTCTACTTATTATTCTTACTTTTATCAACCTAACTTATATTATTAGCTATATTATGCTTAAATGATCGATAGAACGACAATTACTATACTCACTACTTTTATTATTATCACTCTAACTCATATTATTAGCCATATTATGCTTATATGATCGATAGAACGACAATTACTGTACTTATTACTCTTATCATTATCAATCTAACTCATATTATTAGCCATATTATGCTTATATGATCGATAGAACGACAATTACTATACTCAGTACTCTTATTATTATCAATCTAACTCATATTATTAGCCACATTATGCTTACATGATCAATAGAACGACAATTGCTATACTTATTACACTCACAGTTATCAATCTAACTCATATTATTAGCCATATTATGCTCATACGATCGATAGAACGACAATTACTATACTTATTACACTCACTGTTATCAATCCAACTCATATTATTAACCATATTAAGCAGATATGATCGATAGAACGACAATTACTATACTTATTGCTCTTATTATTATCAATCTAACTCATATTGTTAGCCATATTATGCTTATATGATCGATAGGACGACAATTACTATACTTGTTATTCTTATTTTTATCAACCTAACTCATATTATTAACCATGTTATGCAAATATGACCGATAGAATGACAATTACTATACCTATTACTCCTATTATTATCAATCTAACTCATATTATTAGCCATATTGTGCTTATGTGATCGACGGAACGACAATCACTATACTTATTACACTCACTGTTATGAATCTTACTCATATTATTAACCATATTATGCTAATATGATCGATAGGACGACAATTACTATACTTATTACTCTTATTATTATCAATCTAACTCATATTATTAGCCATATTGAACTTATATGATCGATAGAACGACAATTACTATACTTATTACACTCACTATTATCAATCTAATTAATATTATTAGCCATATTATGCTTATATGATCGATAGAACGACAATTACTATACTCAGTACTCTTATTATTATCAATCTAACTCATATTATTAGCCACATTATGCTCACATGATCAATAGAACGACAATTGCTATACTTATTACACTCACAGTTATCAATCTAACTCATATTATTAGCCATATTATACTCATATGATCGATAGAACGACAATTACTGTACTTGTTATTCTTATTTTTATCAACCTAACTCATATTATTAACCATGTTATGCAAATATGACCGATAGAATGACAATTACTATACCTATTACTCCTATTATTATCAATCTAACTCATATTATTAGCCATATTATGATTATATGATCGATAGGACGACAATTACTATACTTATTACTCTTATTATTATCAATCTAACTCATATTATTAGCCATATTATGCTTATATGATCGATAGGACGACAATTACTATACTTGTTATTCTTATTTTTATCAACCTAACTCATATTATTAACCATGTTATGCAAATATGACCGATAGAATGACAATTACTATACCTATTACTCCTATTATTATCAATCTAACTCATATTATTAGCCATATTGTGCTTATGTGATCGACAGAACGACAATCACTATACTTATTACACTCACTGTTATCAATCCAACTCATATTATTAACCATATTAAGCAGATATGATCGATAGAACGACAATTACTGTACTTATTACTCTTATTATTATCAATCTAACTCATATTATTACCCATATTATACTTATATGATCGATAGAACGTCAATTACTATACTTTTTACGCTTATTATTATCAATCTAACTCATATTATTAGCCATTTTATGCTTATATGATCGGTAGAACGATAATTACTGTACTCATTACTCGTATCATTATCAATATAACTCATATTATTAGCCATATTATGCTTATATGATCGATAGAACGACAATTACTCTACTTATTATTCTTACTTTTATCAACCTAACTTATATTATTAGCTATATTATGCTTAAATGATCGATAGAACGACAATTACTATACTCACTACTTTTATTATTATCACTCTAACTCATATTATTAGCCATATTATGCTTATATGATCGATAGAACGACAATTACTATACTTATTACTCTTATTATTATGAATCTAACTCACATTATTAGCCATATTATGCTTATATGATCGGTAGAACGTCAATTACTATACTTTTTACTCTTATTATTATCAATCTAACTCATATTATTAGCCATTTTATGCTTATATGATCGATAGAACGACAATTACTATACTTATTACTCTTATTATTATCAATCTAACTCATATTGTTAGCCATATTATGCTTAAATGATCGACAGAACGACAATTACTGTACTTATTACTCTTATTATTATCAATCTAACTCATATTATTACCCATATTATGCTTATATGATCGATAGAACGTCAATTACTATACTTTTTACTCTTATTATTATCAATCTAACTCATATTATTAGCCATTTTATGCTTATATGATCGATAGAACGACAATTACTATACTTATTACACTCACTGTTATCAATCCAACTCATATTATTAACCATATTAAGCAGATATGATCGATAGAACGACAATTACTATACTTATTGCTCTTATTATTATCAATCTAACTCATATTATTACCCATATTATGCTTATATGATCGATAGAACGACAATTACTATACTTATTACTCTTATTATTATCAATCTAACTCATATTGTTAGCCATATTATGCTTAAATGATCGACAGAACGACAATTACTGTACTTATTACTCTTATTATTATCAATCTAACTCATATTATTACCCATATTATGCTTATATGATCGATAGAACGTCAATTACTATACTTTTTACTCTTATTATTATCAATCTAACTCATATTATTAGCCATTTTATGCTTATATGATCGATAGAACGACAATTACTATACTCAGTACTCTTATTATTATCAATCTAACTCATATTATTAGCCACATTATGCTTACATGATCAATAGAACGACAATTGCTATACTTATTACACTCACAGTTATCAATCTAACTCATATTATTAGCCATATTATGCTCATATGATCGATAGAACGACAATTACTATACTTATTACACTCACTGTTATCAATCCAACTCATATTATTAACCATATTAAGCAGATATGATCGATAGAACGACAATTACTATACTTATTGCTCTTATTATTATCAATCTAACTCATTTTATTAGCCATATTATGCTTATATGATCGATAGAACGACAATTACTATACTTATTACTCTTATTATTATCAATCTAACTCATATTGTTAGCCATATTATGCTTAAATGATCGACAGAACGACAATTACTGTACTTATTACTCTTATTATTATCAATCTAACTCATATTATTTCCCATATTATACTTATATGATCGATAGAACGTCAATTACTATACTTTTTACTCTTATTATTATCAATCTAACTCATATTATTAGCCATTTTATGCTTATATGATCGGTAGAACGATAATTATTATACTCATTACTCGTATCATTATCAATATAACTCACATTATTAGCCATATTATGCTTATATGATCGACAGAACGACAATTACTATTCTTATTACACTCACTATTATCAATCTAACTCATATTATTTACCACATTATGCAGATATAATCGATAGAACGACAATTACTATACATATTACTCCTATTATTATCAATCTAACTCATATTATTAACCATATTATGCAAATATGATCGATAGAACGACAATTACTATACTTATTACTCTTATTATTATCAATCTAACTCATATTATTAGCCATATTATGCTTATATGATCGATAGAACGACAATTACTCTACTTATTACTCTTATCATTATCAATCTAACTCATATTATTAGCCATATTATGCTTATATGATCGGTAGAACGAAAATTACTATACTTATTACACTCACTGTTATCAATCTAACTCATATTATTAACCATATTATGCAAATATGATCGGTAGAACGACAATTACTATACTTACTGCTCTTATTATTATCAATCTAACTCATATTATTAGCCATATTATGCTTATATGATCGATAGGACGACAATTACTATACCTATTACTCTTATTATTATCAATCTAACTCATATTAATAGCCATATTATGCTTATATGATCGAAAGAACGACGATTACTATACTTATTACACTCACTATTATCAATCCAACTCATATTATTAACCATATTATGCAGATGTGATCGATAGGACGACAATTACTATACTCATTACTCTTATTATTATCAATCTAACTCATATTATTAGCCATATTGAACTTATATGATCGATAGAACGACAATTACTATACTTATTACACTCACTATTATCAATCTAAATAATATTATTAGCCATATTATGCTTATATGATCGATAGAACGACAATTACTATACTCGGTACGCTTATTATTATCAATCTAACTTATATTATTAGCCACATTATGCTTACATGATCAATAGAACGACAATTGCTATACTTATTACACTCACAGTTATCAATCTAACTCATATTATTAGCCATATTATGCTCATATGATCGATAGAACGACAATTACTATACTTATTACACTCACTGTTATCAATCTAACTCATATTATTAACCATATTAAGCAGATATGATCGATAGAACGACAATTACTATACTTATTGCTCTTATTAATATCAATCTAACTCATATTATTAGCCACATTATACTTACATGATCAATAGAACGACAATTGCTATACTTATTACACTCACAGTTATCAATCTAACTCATATTATTAGCCATATTATGCTCATATGATCGATAGAACGACAATTACTATACTTATTACACTCACTGTTATCAATCCAACTCATATTATTAACCATATTAAGCAGATATGATCGATAGAACGACAATTACTGTACTTATTATTCTTATTATTATCAATCTAACTCATATTATTACCCATATTATGCTTATATGATCGATAGAACGTCAATTACTATACTTTTTACTCTTATTATTATCAATCTAACTCATATTATTAGCCATTTTATGCTTATATGATCGATAGAACGACAATTACTATACTTATTACACTCACAGTTATCAATCTAACTCATATTATTAGCCATATTATGCTCATATGATCGATAGAACGACAATTACTATACTTATTACACTCACTGTTATCAATCCAACTCATATTATTAACCATATTAAGCAGATATGATCGACAGAACGACAATTACTATACTTATTGCTCTTATTATTATCAATCTAACTCATATTATTAGCCATATTATGCTTATATGATCGATAGAACGACAATTACTATACTTATTACTCTTATTATTATCAATTTAACTCATATTGTTAGCCATATTATGCTTAAATGATCGACAGAACGACAATTACTGTACTTATTACTCTTAGTATTATCAATCTAACTCATATTATTACCCATATTATACTTATATGATCGATAGAACGTCAATTACTATACTTTTTACTCTTATTATTATTAATCTAACTCATATTATTAGCCATTTTATGCTTATATGATCGGTAGAACGATAATTACTATACTCATTACTCGTATCATTATCAATACACCTCATATTATTAGCCATATTATGCTTATATGATCGATAGAACGACAATTACTCTACTTATTATTCTTACTTTTATCAACCTAACTTATATTATTAGCTATATTATGCTTAAATGATCGATAGAACGACAATTACTATACTCACTACTTTTATTATTATCACTCTAACTCATATTATTAGCCATATTATGCTTATATGATCGATAGAACGACAATTACTGTACTTATTACTCTTATCATTATCAATCTAACTCATATTATGAGCCATATTATGCTTATATGATCGATAGGACGACAATTACTATACTTATTACTCTTATTATTATCAACCTAACTCATATTATTAGCCATATTATGCTTATATGATCGATAGAACGACAATTATTGTACTTATTACTCTTATTATTATCAATCTAACTCATATTATTAGCCATATTGTGCTTATGTGATCGACGTAACGACAATCACTATACTTATTACACTCACTGTAATCAATCTAACTCATATTATTAACCATATTATGCTAATATGATCGATAGGACGACAATTACTATACTTATTACTCTTATTATTATCAATCTAACTCATATTATTACCCATATTATGCTTATATGATCGATAGAACGTCAATTACTATACTTTTTACTCTTATTATTATCAATCTAACTCATATTATTAGCCATTTTATGCTTATATGATCGGTAGAACGATAATTACTATACTCATTACTCGTATCATTATCAATATAACTCATATTATTAGCCATATTATGCTTATATGATCGATAGAACGACAATTACTCTACTTATTATTCTTACTTTTATCAACCTAACTTATATTATTAGCTATATTATGCTTAAATGATCGATAGAACGACAATTACTATACTCACTACTTTTATTATTATCACTCTAACTCATATTATTAGCCATATTATGCTTATATGATCGATAGAACGACAATTACTGTACTTATTACTCTTATCATTATCAATCTAACTCATATTATTAGCCATATTATGCTTATATGATCGATAGAACGACAATTACTATACTCAGTACTCTTATTATTATCAATCTGACTCATATTATTAGCCACATTATGCTTACATGATCAATAGAACGACAATTGCTATACTTATTACACTCACAGTTATCAATCCAACTCATATTATTAACCATATTAAGGAGATATGATCGATAGAACGACAATTACTATACTTATTACTCTTATTATTATCAATCTAACTCATATTATTAGCCATATTATGCTTATATGATCGATAGGACGACAATTACTATACTTGTTATTCTTATTTTTATCAACCTAACTCATATTATTAACCATGTTATGCAAATATGACCGATAGAATGACAATTACTATACCTATTACTCCTATTATTATCAATCTAACTCATATTATTAGCCATATTGTGCTTATGTGATCGACAGAACGACAATCACTATACTTATTACACTCACTGTTATCAATCTAACTCATATTATTAACCATATTACGCAAATATGATCGATAGAACGACAATTACTATACTTTTTACTCTTATTACTATCAATCTAACTCATATTATTAGCCATATTATGCTTATATGATCGATAGAACGACAATTACTATACTCGGTACTCTTATTATTATCAATCTAACTCATATTATTAGCCACATTATGCTTACATGATCAATAGAACGACAATTGCTATACTTATTACACTCACAGTTATCAATCTAACTCATATTATTAGCCATATTATGCTCATATGATCGATAGAACGACAATTACTATACTTATTACACTCACTGTTATCAATCCAACTCATATTATTAACCATATTAAGGAGATATGATCGATAGAACGACAATTACTATACTTTTTACTCTTATTACTATCAATCTAACTCATATTATTAGCCATATTATGCTTATATGGTCGATAGAACGACAATTACTATACTTATTACTCTTATTATTATCAATCTAACTCATATTATTAGCCATATTATGATTATATGATCGATAGAACGACAATTACTATACTTATTGCTCTTATTATTATCAATCTAACTCATATTATTACCCATATTATGCTTATATGATCGATAGAACGACAATTACTATACTTATTACTCTTATTATTATCAATCTAACTCATATTGTTAGCCATATTATGCTTAAATGATCGACAGAACGACAATTACTGTACTTATTACTCTTATTATTATCAATCTAACTCATATTATTACCCATATTATGCTTATATGATCGATAGAACGTCAATTACTATACTTTTTACTCTTATTATTATCAATCTAACTCATATTATTAGCCATTTTATGCTTATATGATCGATAGAACGACAATTACTATACTTATTACACTCACAGTTATCAATCTAACTCATATTATTAGCCATATTATGCTCATATGATCGATAGAACGACAATTACTATACTTATTACACTCACTGTTATCAATCCAACTCATATTATTAACCATATTAAGCAGATATGATCTACAGAACGACAATTACTATACTTATTGCTCTTATTATTATCAATCTAACTCATATTATTAACCATGTTATGCAAATATGACCGATAGAATGACAATTACTATACCTATTACTCCTATTATTATCAATCTAACTCATATTATTAGCCATATTGTGCTTATGTGATCGACAGAACGACAATCACTATACTTATTACACTCACTGTTATCAATCTAACTCATATTATTAACCATATTACGCAAATATGATCGATAGAACGACAATTACTATACTTTTTACTCTTATTACTATCAATCTAACTCATATTATTAGCCATATTATGCTTATATGATCGATAGAACGACAATTACTATACTCGGTACTCTTATTATTATCAATCTAACTCATATTATTAGCCACATTATGCTTACATGATCAATAGAACGACAATTGCTATACTTATTACACTCACAGTTATCAATCTAACTCATATTATTAGCCATATTATGCTCATATGATCGATAGAACGACAATTACTATACTTATTACACTCACTGTTATCAATCCAACTCATATTATTAACCATATTAAGGAGATATGATCGATAGAACGACAATTACTATACTTTTTACTCTTATTACTATCAATCTAACTCATATTATTAGCCATATTATGCTTATATGATCGATAGAACGACAATTACTATACTTATTACTCTTATTATTATCAATCTAACTCATATTATTAGCCATATTATGATTATATGATCGATAGAACGACAATTACTATACTTATTGCTCTTATTATTATCAATCTAACTCATATTATTACCCATATTATGCTTATATGATCGATAGAACGACAATTACTATACTTATTACTCTTATTATTATCAATCTAACTCATATTGTTAGCCATATTATGCTTAAATGATCGACAGAACGACAATTACTGTACTTATTACTCTTATTATTATCAATCTAACTCATATTATTACCCATATTATGCTTATATGATCGATAGAACGTCAATTACTATACTTTTTACTCTTATTATTATCAATCTAACTCATATTATTAGCCATTTTATGCTTATATGATCGGTAGAACGATAATTACTATACTCATTACTCGTATCATTATCAATATAACTCATATTATTAGCCATATTATGCTTATATGATCGATAGAACGACAATTACTCTACTTATTATTCTTACTTTTATCAACCTAACTTATATTATTAGCTATATTATGCTTAAATGATCGATAGAACGACAATTACTATACTCACTACTTTTATTATTATCACTCTAACTCATATTATTAGCCATATTATGCTTATATGATCGATAGAACGACAATTACTGTACTTATTACTCTTATCATTATCAATCTAACTCATATTATTAGCCATATTATGCTTATATGATCGATAGAACGACAATTACTATACTCAGTACTCTTATTATTATCAATCTAACTCATATTATTAGCCACATTATGCTTACATGATCAATAGAACGACAATTGCTATACTTATTACACTCACAGTTATCAATCTAACTCATATTATTAGCCATATTATGCTCATACGATCGATAGAACGACAATTACTATACTTATTACACTCACTGTTATCAATCCAACTCATATTATTAACCATATTAAGCAGATATGATCGATAGAACGACAATTACTATACTTATTGCTCTTATTATTATCAATCTAACTCATATTGTTAGCCATATTATGCTTATATGATCGATAGGACGACAATTACTATACTTGTTATTCTTATTTTTATCAACCTAACTCATAGTATTAACCATGTTATGCAAATATGACCGATAGAATGACAATTACTATACCTATTACTCCTATTATTATCAATCTAACTCATATTATTAGCCATATTGTGCTTATGTGATCGACGGAACGACAATCACTATACTTATTACACTCACTGTTATGAATCTTACTCATATTATTAACCATATTATGCTAATATGATCGATAGGACGACAATTACTATACTTATTACTCTTATTATTATCAATCTAACTCATATTATTAGCCATATTGAACTTATATGATCGATAGAACGACAATTACTATACTTATTACACTCACTATTATCAATCTAAATAATATTATTAGCCATATTATGCTTATATGATCGATAGAACGACAATTACTATACTCAGTACTCTTATTATTATCAATCTAACTCATATTATTAGCCACATTATGCTCACATGATCAATAGAACGACAATTGCTATACTTATTACACTCACAGTTATCAATCTAACTCATATTATTAGCCATATTATACTCATATGATCGATAGAACGACAATTACTGTACTTGTTATTCTTATTTTTATCAACCTAACTCATATTATTAACCATGTTATGCAAATATGACCGATAGAATGACAATTACTATACCTATTACTCCTATTATTATCAATCTAACTCATATTATTAGCCATATTATGCTTATATGATCGATAGAACGACAATTACTATACTTATTACTCTTATTATTATCAATCTAACTCATATTGTTAGCCATATTATGCTTAAATGATCGACAGAACGACAATTACTGTACTTATTACTCTTATTATTATCAATCTAACTCATATTATTACCCATATTATACTTATATGATCGATAGAACGTCAATTACTATACTTTTTACGCTTATTATTATCAATCTAACTCATATTATTAGCCATTTTATGCTTATATGATCGGTAGAACGATAATTACTATACTCATTACTCGTATCATTATCAATCTAACTCATATTATTAGCCATATTATGATTATATGATCGATAGGACGACAATTACTATACTTATTACTCTTATTATTATCAATCTAACTCATATTATTAGCCATATTATGCTTATATGATCGATAGGACGACAATTACTATACTTGTTATTCTTATTTTTATCAACCTAACTCATATTATTAACCATGTTATGCAAATATGACCGATAGAATGACAATTACTATACCTATTACTCCTATTATTATCAATCTAACTCATATTATTAGCCATATTGTGCTTATGTGATCGACAGAACGACAATCACTATACTTATTACACTCACTGTTATCAATCCAACTCATATTATTAACCATATTAAGCAGATATGATCGATAGAACGACAATTACTGTACTTATTACTCTTATTATTATCAATCTAACTCATATTATTACCCATATTATACTTATATGATCGATAGAACGTCAATTACTATACTTTTTACGCTTATTATTATCAATCTAACTCATATTATTAGCCATTTTATGCTTATATGATCGGTAGAACGATAATTACTGTACTCATTACTCGTATCATTATCAATATAACTCATATTATTAGCCATATTATGCTTATATGATCGATAGAACGACAATTACTCTACTTATTATTCTTACTTTTATCAACCTAACTTATATTATTAGCTATATTATGCTTAAATGATCGATAGAACGACAATTACTATACTCACTACTTTTATTATTATCACTCTAACTCATATTATTAGCCATATTATGCTTATATGATCGATAGAACGACAATTACTATACTTATTACTCTTATTATTATGAATCTAACTCACATTATTAGCCATATTATGCTTATATGATCGGTAGAACGTCAATTACTATACTTTTTACTCTTATTATTATCAATCTAACTCATATTATTAGCCATTTTATGCTTATATGATCGATAGAACGACAATTACTATACTTATTACTCTTATTATTATCAATCTAACTCATATTGTTAGCCATATTATGCTTAAATGATCGACAGAACGACAATTACTGTACTTATTACTCTTATTATTATCAATCTAACTCATATTATTACCCATATTATGCTTATATGATCGATAGAACGTCAATTACTATACTTTTTACTCTTATTATTATCAATCTAACTCATATTATTAGCCATTTTATGCTTATATGATCGATAGAACGACAATTACTATACTTATTACACTCACTGTTATCAATCCAACTCATATTATTAACCATATTAAGCAGATATGATCGATAGAACGACAATTACTATACTTATTGCTCTTATTATTATCAATCTAACTCATATTATTACCCATATTATGCTTATATGATCGATAGAACGACAATTACTATACTTATTACTCTTATTATTATCAATCTAACTCATATTGTTAGCCATATTATGCTTAAATGATCGACAGAACGACAATTACTGTACTTATTACTCTTATTATTATCAATCTAACTCATATTATTACCCATATTATGCTTATATGATCGATAGAACGTCAATTACTATACTTTTTACTCTTATTATTATCAATCTAACTCATATTATTAGCCATTTTATGCTTATATGATCGATAGAACGACAATTACTATACTTATTACACTCACAGTTATCAATCTAACTCATATTATTAGCCATATTATGCTCATATGATCGATAGAACGACAATTACTATACTTATTACACTCACTGTTATCAATCCAACTCATATTATTAACCATATTAAGCAGATATGATCTACAGAACGACAATTACTATACTTATTGCTCTTATTATTATCAATCTAACTCATATTATTAGCCATATTATGAATATATGATCGATAGAACGACAATTACTATACTTATTACTCTTATTATTATCAATTTAACTCATATTGTTAGCCATATTATGCTTAAATGATCGACAGAACGACAATTACTGTACTTATTACTCTTAGTATTATCAATCTAACTCATATTATTACCCATATTATACTTATATGATCGATAGAACGTCAATTACTATACTTTTTACTCTTATTATTATTAATCTAACTCATATTATTAGCCATTTTATGCTTATATGATCGGTAGAACGATAATTACTATACTCATTACTCGTATCATTATCAATACACCTCATATTATTAGCCATATTATGCTTATATGATCGATAGAACGACAATTACTCTACTTATTATTCTTACTTTTATCAACCTAACTTATATTATTAGCTATATTATGCTTAAATGATCGATAGAACGACAATTACTATACTCACTACTTTTATTATTATCACTCTAACTCATATTATTAGCCATATTATGCTTATATGATCGATAGAACGACAATTACTGTACTTATTACTCTTATCATTATCAATCTAACTCATATTATGAGCCATATTATGCTTATATGATCGATAGGACGACAATTACTATACTTATTACTCTTATTATTATCAACCTAACTCATATTATTAGCCATATTATGCTTATATGATCGATAGAACGACAATTATTGTACTTATTACTCTTATTATTATCAATCTAACTCATATTATTAGCCATATTGTGCTTATGTGATCGACGTAACGACAATCACTATACTTATTACACTCACTGTTATCAATCTAACTCATATTATTAACCATATTATGCTAATATGATCGATAGGACGACAATTACTATACTTATTACTCTTATTATTATCAATCTAACTCATATTATTACCCATATTATGCTTATATGATCGATAGAACGTCAATTACTATACTTTTTACTCTTATTATTATCAATCTAACTCATATTATTAGCCATTTTATGCTTATATGATCGGTAGAACGATAATTACTATACTCATTACTCGTATCATTATCAATATAACTCATATTATTAGCCATATTATGCTTATATGATCGATAGAACGACAATTACTCTACTTATTATTCTTACTTTTATCAACCTAACTTATATTATTAGCTATATTATGCTTAAATGATCGATAGAACGACAATTACTATACTCACTACTTTTATTATTATCACTCTAACTCATATTATTAGCCATATTATGCTTATATGATCGATAGAACGACAATTACTGTACTTATTACTCTTATCATTATCAATCTAACTCATATTATTAGCCATATTATGCTTATATGATCGATAGAACGACAATTACTATACTCAGTACTCTTATTATTATCAATCTGACTCATATTATTAACCACATTATGCTTACATGATCAATAGAACGACAATTGCTATACTTATTACACTCACAGTTATCAATCCAACTCATATTATTAACCATATTAAGGAGATATGATCGATAGAACGACAATTACTATACTTTTTACTCTTATTACTATCAATCTAACTCATATTATTAGCCATATTATGCTTATATGATCGATAGAACGACAATTACTATACTTATTACTCTTATTATTATCAATCTAACTCATATTGTTAGCCATATTATGCTTAAATTATCGACAGAACGACAATTACTGTACTTATTACTCTTATTATTATCAATCTAACTCATATTATTACCCATATTATACTTATATGATCGAAAGAACGACAAATACTATACTTATTACTCTTATTATTATCAATCTAACTCATATTATTAGCCATATTATGCTTATATGATCGATAGGACGACAATTACTATACTTGTTATTCTTATTTGTATCAACCTAACTCATATTATTAACCATGTTATGCAAATATGACCGATAGAATGACAATTACTATACCTATTACTCCTATTATTATCAATCTAACTCATATTATTAGCCATATTGTGCTTATGTGATCGACAGAACGACAATCACTATACTTATTACACTCACTGTTATCAATCTAACTCATATTATTAACCATATTACGCAAATATGATCGATAGAACGACAATTACTATACTTTTTACTCTTATTACTATCAATCTAACTCATATTATTAGCCATATTATGCTTATATGATCGATAGAACGACAATTACTATACTCGGTACTCTTATTATTATCAATCTAACTCATATTATTAGCCACATTATGCTTACATGATCAATAGAACGACAATTGCTATACTTATTACACTCACAGTTATCAATCTAACTCATATTATTAGCCATATTATGCTCATATGATCGATAGAACGACAATTACTATACTTATTACACTCACTGTTATCAATCCAACTCATATTATTAACCATATTAAGGAGATATGATCGATAGAACGACAATTACTATACTTTTTACTCTTATTACTATCAATCTAACTCATATTATTAGCCATATTATGCTTATATGATCGATAGAACGACAATTACTATACTTATTACTCTTATTATTATCAATCTAACTCATATTATTAGCCATATTATGATTATATGATCGATAGAACGACAATTACTATACTTATTGCTCTTATTATTATCAATCTAACTCATATTATTACCCATATTATGCTTATATGATCGATAGAACGACAATTACTATACTTATTACTCTTATTATTATCAATCTAACTCATATTGTTAGCCATATTATGCTTAAATGATCGACAGAACGACAATTACTGTACTTATTACTCTTATTATTATCAATCTAACTCATATTATTACCCATATTATGCTTATATGATCGATAGAACGTCAATTACTATACTTTTTACTCTTATTATTATCAATCTAACTCATATTATTAGCCATTTTATGCTTATATGATCGGTAGAACGATAATTACTATACTCATTACTCGTATCATTATCAATATAACTCATATTATTAGCCATATTATGCTTATATGATCGATAGAACGACAATTACTCTACTTATTATTCTTACTTTTATCAACCTAACTTATATTATTAGCTATATTATGCTTAAATGATCGATAGAACGACAATTACTATACTCACTACTTTTATTATTATCACTCTAACTCATATTATTAGCCATATTATGCTTATATGATCGATAGAACGACAATTACTGTACTTATTACTCTTATCATTATCAATCTAACTCATATTATTAGCCATATTATGCTTATATGATCGATAGAACAACAATTACTATACTCAGTACTCTTATTATTATCAATCTAACTCATATTATTAGCCACATTATGCTTACATGATCAATAGAACGACAATTGCTATACTTATTACACTCACAGTTATCAATCTAACTCATATTATTAGCCATATTATGCTCATACGATCGATAGAACGACAATTACTATACTTATTACACTCACTGTTATCAATCCAACTCATATTATTAACCATATTAAGCAGATATGATCGATAGAACGACAATTACTATACTTATTGCTCTTATTATTATCAATCTAACTCATATTGTTAGCCATATTATGCTTATATGATCGATAGGACGACAATTACTATACTTGTTATTCTTATTTTTATCAACCTAACTCATATTATTAACCATGTTATGCAAATATGACCGATAGAATGACAATTACTATACCTATTACTCCTATTATTATCAATCTAACTCATATTATTAGCCATATTGTGCTTATGTGATCGACGGAACGACAATCACTATACTTATTACACTCACTGTTATGAATCTGACTCATATTATTAACCATATTATGCTAATATGATCGATAGGACGACAATTACTATACTTATTACTCTTATTATTATCAATCTAACTCATATTATTAGCCATATTATGCTTATATGATCGATAGAACGACAATTACTATACTCAGTACTCTTATTATTATCAATCTAACTCATATTATTAGCCACATTATGCTCACATGATCAATAGAACGACAATTGCTATACTTATTACACTCACAGTTATCAATCTAACTCATATTATTAGCCATATTATACTCATATGATCGATAGAACGACAATTACTGTACTTGTTATTCTTATTTTTATCAACCTAACTCATATTATTAACCATGTTATGCAAATATGACCGATAGAATGACAATTACTATACCTATTACTCCTATTATTATCAATCTAACTCATATTATTAGCCATATTGTGCTTATGTGATCGACAGAACGACAATCACTATACTTATTACACTCACTGTTATCAATCTAACTCATATTATTAACCATATTACGCAAATATGATCGATAGAACGACAATTACTATACTTTTTACTCTTATTACTATCAATCTAACTCATATTATTAGCCATATTATGCTTATATGATCGATAGAACGACAATTACTATACTCAGTACTCTTATTATTATCAATCTAACTCATATTATTAGCCACATTATGCTTACATGATCAATAGAACGACAATTGCTATACTTATTACACTCACAGTTATCAATCTAACTCATATTATTAGCCATATTATGCTCATATGATCGATAGAACGACAATTACTATACTTATTACACTCACTGTTATCAATCCAACTCATATTATTAACCATATTAAGCAGATATGATCGATAGAACGACAATTACTATACTTATTGCTCTTATTATTATCAATCTAACTCATATTATTAGCCATATTATGCTTATATGATCGATAGAACGACAATTACTATACTTATTACTCTTATTATTATCAATCTAACTCATATTGTTAGCCATATTATGCTTAAATGATCGACAGAACGACAATTACTGTACTTATTACTCTTATTATTATCAATCTAACTCATATTATTACCCATATTATACTTATATGATCGATAGAACGTCAATTACTATACTTTTTACGCTTATTATTATCAATCTAACACATATTATTAGCCATTTTATGCTTATATGATCGGTAGAACGATAATTACTATACTCATTACTCGTATCATTATCAATCTAACTCATATTATTAGCCATATTATGATTATATGATCGATAGGACGACAATTACTATACTTATTACTCTTATTATTATCAATCTAACTCATATTATTAGCCATATTATGCTTATATGATCGATAGGACGACAATTACTATACTTGTTATTCTTATTTTTATCAACCTAACTCATATTATTAACCATGTTATGCAAATATGACCGATAGAATGACAATTACTATACCTATTACTCCTATTATTATCAATCTAACTCATATTATTAGCCATATTGTGCTTATGTGATCGACAGAACGACAATCACTATACTTATTACACTCACTGTTATCAATCCAACTCATATTATTAACCATATTAAGCAGATATGATCGATAGAACGACAATTACTGTACTTATTACACTTATTATTATCAATCTAACTCATATTATTACCCATATTATACTTATATGATCGATAGAACGTCAATTACTGTACTTTTTACGCTTATTATTATCAATCTAACTCATATTATTAGCCATTTTATGCTTATATGATCGGTAGAACGATAATTACTGTACTCATTACTCGTATCATTATCAATATAACTCATATTATTAGCCATATTATGCTTATATGATCGATAGAACGACAATTACTCTACTTATTATTCTTACTTTTATCAACCTAACTTATATTATTAGCTATATTATGCTTAAATGATCGATAGAACGACAATTACTATACTCACTACTTTTATTATTATCACTCTAACTCATATTATTAGCCATATTATGCTTATATGATCGATAGAACGACAATTACTATACTCAGTACTCTTATTATTATCAATCTGACTCATATTATTAGCCACATTATGCTTACATGATCAATAGAACGACAATTGCTATACTTATTACACTCACAGTTATCAATCTAACTCATATTATTAGCCATATTATGCTCATATGATCGATAGAACGACAATTACTATACTTATTACACTCACTGTTATCAATCCAACTCATATTATTAACCATATTAAGCAGATATGATCGATAGAACGACAATTACTATACTTATTGCTCTTATTATTATCAATCTAACTCATATTATTACCCATATTATGCTTATATGATCGATAGAACGACAATTACTATACTTATTACTCTTATTATTATCAATCTAACTCATATTGTTAGCCATATTATGCTTAAATGATCGACAGAACGACAATTACTGTACTTATTACTCTTATTATTATCAATCTAACTCATATTATTACCCATATTATGCTTATATGATCGATAGAACGTCAATTACTATACTTTTTACTCTTATTATTATCAATCTAACTCATATTATTAGCCATTTTATGCTTATATGATCGGTAGAACGATAATTACTATACTCATTACTCGTATCATTATCAATATAACTCATATTATTAGCCATATTATGCTTATATGATCGATAGAACGACAATTACTCTACTTATTATTCTTACTTTTATCAACCTAACTTATATTATTAGCTATATTATGCTTAAATGATCGATAGAACGACAATTACTATACTCACTACTTTTATTATTATCACTCTAACTCATATTATTAGCCATATTATGCTTATATGATCGATAGAACGACAATTACTGTACTTATTACTCTTATCATTATCAATCTAACTCATATTATTAGCCATATTATGCTTATATGATCGATAGAACGACAATTACTATACTCAGTACTCTTATTATTATCAATCTAACTCATATTATTAGCCACATTATGCTTACATGATCAATAGAACGACAATTGCTATACCTATTACACTCACAGTTATCAATCTAACTCATATTATTAGCCATATTATGCTCATATGATCGATAGAACGACAATTACTATACTTATTACACTCACTGTTATCAATCCAACTCATATTATTAACCATATTAAGCAGATATGATCGATAGAACGACAATTACTATACTTATTGCTCTTATTATTATCAATCTAACTCATATTGTTAGCCATATTATGCTTATATGATCGATAGGACGACAATTACTATACTTGTTATTCTTATTTTTATCAACCTAACTCATATTATTAACCATGTTATGCAAATATGACCGATAGAATGACAATTACTATACCTATTACTCCTATTATTATCAATCTAACTCATATTATTAGCCATATTGTGCTTATGTGATCGATAGAACGACAATTACTATACTTATTACACTCACTATTATCAATCTAAATAATATTATTAGCCATATTATGCTTATATGATCGATAGAACGACAATTACTATACTCAGTACTCTTATTATTATCAATCTAACTCATATTATTAGCCACATTATGCTCACATGATCAATAGAACGACAATTGCTATACTTATTACACTCACAGTTATCAATCTAACTCATATTATTAGCCATATTATACTCATATGATCGATAGAACGACAATTACTGTACTTGTTATTCTTATTTTTATCAACCTAACTCATATTATTAACCATGTTATGCAAATATGACCGATAGAATGACAATTACTATACCTATTACTCCTATTATTATCAATCTAACTCATATTATTAGCCATATTGTGCTTATGTGATCGACAGAACGACAATCACTATACTTATTACACTCACTGTTATCAATCTAACTCATATTATTAACCATATTACGCAAATATGATCGATAGAACGACAATTACTATACTTTTTACTCTTATTACTATCAATCTAACTCATATTATTAGCCATATTATGCTTATATGATCGATAGAACGACAATTACTATACTCAGTACTCTTATTATTATCAATCTAACTCATATTATTAGCCACATTATGCTTACATGATCAATAGAACGACAATTGCTATACTTATTACACTCACAGTTATCAATCTAACTCATATTATCAGCCATATTATGCTCATATGATCGATAGAACGACAATTACTATACTTATTACACTCACTGTTATCAATCCAACTCATATTATTAACCATATTAAGCAGATATGATCGATAGAACGACAATTACTATACTTATTGCTCTTATTATTATCAATCTAACTCATATTATTAGCCATATTATGCTTATATGATCGATAGAACGACAATTACTATACTTATTACTCTTATTATTATCAATCTAACTCATATTGTTAGCCATATTATGCTTAAATGATCGACAGAACGACAATTACTGTACTTATTACTCTTATTATTATCAATCTAACTCATATTATTACCCATATTATACTTATATGATCGATAGAACGTCAATTACTATACTTTTTACGCTTATTATTATCAATCTAACTCATATTATTAGCCATTTTATGCTTATATGATCGGTAGAACGATAATTACTATACTCATTACTCGTATCATTATCAATCTAACTCATATTATTAGCCATATTATGATTATATGATCGATAGGACGACAATTACTATACTTATTACTCTTATTATTATCAATCTAACTCATATTATTAGCCATATTATGCTTATATGATCGATAGGACGACAATTACTATACTTGTTATTCTTATTTTTATCAACCTAACTCATATTATTAACCATGTTATGCAAATATGACCGATAGAATGACAATTACTATACCTATTACTCCTATTATTATCAATCTAACTCATATTATTAGCCATATTGTGCTTATGTGATCGACAGAACGACAATCACTATACTTATTACACTCACTGTTATCAATCCAACTCATATTATTAACCATATTAAGCAGATATGATCGATAGAACGACAATTACTGTACTTATTACTCTTATTATTATCAATCTAACTCATATTATTACCCATATTATACTTATATGATCGATAGAACGTCAATTACTATACTTTTTACGCTTATTATTATCAATCTAACTCATATTATTAGCCATTTTATGCTTATATGATCGGTAGAACGATAATTACTGTACTCATTACTCGTATCATTATCAATATAACTCATATTATTAGCCATATTATGCTTATATGATCGATAGAACGACAATTACTCTACTTATTATTCTTACTTTTATCAACCTAACTTATATTATTAGCTATATTATGCTTAAATGATCGATAGAACGACAATTACTATACTCACTACTTTTATTATTATCACTCTAACTCATATTATTAGCCATATTATGCTTATATGATCGATAGAACGACAATTACTATACTTATTACTCTTATTATTATGAATCTAACTCACATTATTAGCCATATTATGCTTATATGATCGGTAGAACGAAAATTACTCTACTTATTACTCTTATCATTATCAATCTAACTCATATTATTAGCCATATTATGCTTATATGATCGATAGAACGACAATTACTATACTCAGTACTCTTATTATTATCAATCTGACTCATATTATTAGCCACATTATGCTTACATGATCAATAGAACGACAATTGCTATACTTATTACACTCACAGTTATCAATCTAACTCATATTATTAGCCATATTATGCTCATATGATCGATAGAACGACAATTACTATACTTATTACACTCACTGTTATCAATCCAACTCATATTATTAACCATATTAAGCAGATATGATCGATAGAACGACAATTACTATACTTATTGCTCTTATTATTATCAATCTAACTCATATTATTACCCATATTATGCTTATATGATCGATAGAACGACAATTACTATACTTATTACTCTTATTATTATCAATCTAACTCATATTGTTAGCCATATTATGCTTAAATGATCGACAGAACGACAATTACTGTACTTATTACTCTTATTATTATCAATCTAACTCATATTATTACCCATATTATGCTTATATGATCGATAGAACGTCAATTACTATACTTTTTACTCTTATTATTATCAATCTAACTCATATTATTAGCCATTTTATGCTTATATGATCGGTAGAACGATAATTACTATACTCATTACTCGTATCATTATCAATATAACTCATATTATTAGCCATATTATGCTTATATGATCGATAGAACGACAATTACTCTACTTATTATTCTTACTTTTATCAACCTAACTTATATTATTAGCTATATTATGCTTAAATGATCGATAGAACGACAATTACTATACTCACTACTTTTATTATTATCACTCTAACTCATATTATTAGCCATATTATGCTTATATGATCGATAGAACGACAATTACTGTACTTATTACTCTTATCATTATCAATCTAACTCATATTATTAGCCATATTATGCTTATATGATCGATAGAACGACAATTACTATACTCAGTACTCTTATTATTATCAATCTAACTCATATTATTAGCCACATTATGCTTACATGATCAATAGAACGACAATTGCTATACTTATTACACTCACAGTTATCAATCTAACTCATATTATTAGCCATATTATGCTCATATGATCGATAGAACGACAATTACTATACTTACTACACTCACTGTTATCAATCCAACTCATATTATTAACCATATTAAGCAGATATGATCGATAGAACGACAATTACTATACTTATTGCTCTTATTATTATCAATCTAACTCATATTATTAGCCACATTATGCTTACATGATCAATACAACGACAATTGCTATACTTATTACACTCACAGTTATCAGTCTAACTCATATTATTAGCCATATTATGCTCATATGATCGATAGAACGACAATTACTATACTTATTACACTCACTGTTATCAATCCAACTCATATTATTAACCATATTAAGCAGATATGATCGATAGAACGACAATTACTATACTTATTGCTCTTATTATTATCAATCTAACTCATATTATTACCCATATTATGCTTATATGATCGATAGAACGACAATTACTATACTTATTACTCTTATTATTATCAATCTAACTCATATTGTTAGCCATATTATGCTTAAATGATCGACAGAACGACAATTACTGTACTTATTACTCTTATTATTATCAATCTAACTCATATTATTACCATATTATGCTTATATGATCGATAGAACGTCAATTACTATACTTTTTACTCTTATTATTATCAATCTAACTCATATTATTAGCCATTTTATGCTTATATGATCGGTAGAACGATAATTACTATACTCATTACTCGTATCGTTATCAATATAACTCATATTATTAGCCATATTATGCTTATATGATCGATAGAACGACAATTACTCAACTTATTATTCTTGCTTTTATCAACCTAACTTATATTATTAGCTATATTATGCTTAAATGATCGATAGAACGACAATTACTATACTCACTACTTTTATTATTATCACTCTAACTCATATTATTAGCCATATTATGCTTATATGATCGATAGAACGACAATTACTGTACTTATTACTCTTATCATTATCAATCTAACTCATATTATTAGCCATATTATGCTTATATGATCGATAGAACGACAATTACTATACTCAGTACTCTTATTATTATCAATCTAACTCATATTATTAGCCACATTATGCTTACATGATCAATAGAACGACAATTGCTATACTTATTACACTCACAGTTATCAATCTAACTCATATTATTAGCCATATTATGCTCATATGATCGATAGAACGACAATTACTATACTTATTACACTCACTGTTATCAATCCAACTCATATTATTAACCATATTAAGCAGATATGATTGATAGAACGACAATTACTATACTTATTGCTCTTATTATTATCAATCTAACTCATATTATTAGCCATATTATGCTTATATGATCGATAGAACGACAATTACTATACTTATTACTCTTATTATTATCAATTTAACTCATATTGTTAGCCATATTATGCTTAAATGATCGACAGAACGACAATTACTGTACTTATTACTCTTAGTATTATCAATCTAACTCATATTATTACCCATATTATATTTATATGATCGATAGAACGTCAATTACTATACTTTTTACTCTTATTATTATTAATCTAACTCATATTATTAGCCATTTTATGCTTATATGATCGGTAGAACGATAATTACTATACTCATTACTCGTATCATTATCAATACACCTCATATTATTAGCCATATTATGCTTATATGATCGATAGAACGACAATTAGTCTACTTATTATTCTTACTTTTATCAACCTAACTTATATTATTAGCTATATTATGCTTAAATGATCGATAGAACGACAATTACTATACTCACTACTTTTATTATTATCACTCTAACTCATATTATTAGCCATATTATGCTTATATGATCGATAGAACGACAATTACTGTACTTATTACTCTTATCATTATCAATCTAACTCATATTATGAGCCATATTATGCTTATATGATCGATAGGACGACAATTACTATACTTATTACTCTTATTATTATCAACCTAACTCATATTATTAGCCATATTATGCTTATATGATCGATAGAACGACAATTATTGTACTTATTACTCTTATTATTATCAATCTAACTCATATTATTAGCCATATTGTGCTTATGTGATCGACGTAACGACAATCACTATACTTATTACACTCACTGTTATCAATCTAACTCATATTATTAACCATATTATGCTAATATGATCGATAGGACGACAATTACTATACTTATTACTCTTATTATTATCAATCTAACTCATATTATTACCCATATTATGCTTATATGATCGATAGAACGTCAATTACTATACTTTTTACTCTTATTATTATCAATCTAACTCATATTATTAGCCATTTTATGCTTATATGATCGGTAGAACGATAATTACTATACTCATTACTCGTATCATTATCAATATAACTCATATTATTAGCCATATTATGCTTATATGATCGATAGAACGACAATTACTCTACTTATTATTCTTACTTTTATCAACCTAACTTATATTATTAGCTATATTATGCTTAAATGATCGATAGAACGACAATTACTATACTCACTACTTTTATTATTATCACTCTAACTCATATTATTAGCCATATTATGCTTATATGATCGATAGAACGACAATTACTATACTCACTACTTTTATTATTATCACTCTAACTCATATTATTAGCCATATTATGCTTATATGATCGATAGAACGACAATTACTGTACTTATTACTCTTATCATTATCAATCTAACTCATATTATTAGCCATATTATGCTTATATGATCGATAGAACGACAATTACTATACTCAGTACTCTTATTATTATCAATCTAACTCATATTATTAGCCACATTATGCTTACATGATCAATAGAACGACAATTGCTATACTTATTACACTCACAGTTATCAATCTAACTCATATTATTAGCCATATTATGCTCATATGATCGATAGAACGACAATTACTATACTTATTACACTCACTGTTATCAATCCAACTCATATTATTAACCATATTAAGCAGATATGATCGACAGAACGACAATTACTATACTTATTGCTCTTATTATTATCAATCTAACTCATATTATTAGCCATATTATGCTTATATGATCGATAGAACGACAATTACTATACTTATTACTCTTATTATTATCAATTTAACTCATATTGTTAGCCATATTATGCTTAAATGATCGACAGAACGACAATTACTGTACTTATTACTCTTAGTATTATCAATCTAACTCATATTATTACCCATATTATACTTATATGATCGATAGAACGTCAATTACTATACTTTTTACTCTTATTATTATTAATCTAACTCATATTATTAGCCATTTTATGCTTATATGATCGGTAGAACGATAATTACTATACTCATTACTCGTATCATTATCAATACACCTCATATTATTAGCCATATTATGCTTATATGATCGATAGAACGACAATTACTCTACTTATTATTCTTACTTTTATCAACCTAACTTATATTATTAGCTATATTATGCTTAAATGATCGATAGAACGACAATTACTATACTCACTACTTTTATTATTATCACTCTAACTCATATTATTAGCCATATTATGCTTATATGATCGATAGAACGACAATTACTGTACTTATTACTCTTATCATTATCAATCTAACTCATATTATGAGCCATATTATGCTTATATCATCGATAGGACGACAATTACTATACTTATTACTCTTATTATTATCAACCTAACTCATATTATTACCCATATTATGCTTATATGATCGATAGAACGTCAATTACTATACTTTTTACTCTTATTATTATCAATCTAACTCATATTATTAGCCATTTTATGCTTATATGATCGGTAGAACGATAATTACTATACTCATTACTCGTATCATTATCAATATAACTCATATTATTAGCCATATTATGCTTATATGATCGATAGAACGACAATTACTCTACTTATTATTCTTACTTTTATCAACCTAACTTATATTATTAGCTATATTATGCTTAAATGATCGATAGAACGACAATTACTATACTCACTACTTTTATTATTATCACTCTAACTCATATTATTAGCCATATTATGCTTATATGATCGATAGAACGACAATTACTGTACTTATTACTCTTATCATTATCAATCTAACTCATATTATTAGCCATATTATGCTTATATGATCGATAGAACGACAATTACTATACTCAGTACTCTTATTATTATCAATCTGACTCATATTATTAGCCACATTATGCTTACATGATCAATAGAACGACAATTGCTATACTTATTACACTCACAGTTATCAATCCAACTCATATTATTAACCATATTAAGGAGATATGATCGATAGAACGACAATTACTATACTTTTTACTCTTATTACTATCAATCTAACTCATATTATTAGCCATATTATGCTTATATGATCGATAGAACGACAATTACTATACTTATTACTCTTATTATTATCAATCTAACTCATATTGTTAGCCATATTATGCTTAAATTATCGACAGAACGACAATTACTGTACTTATTACTCTTATTATTATCAATCTAACTCATATTATTACCCATATTATACTTATATGATCGAAAGAACGACAATTACTATACTTATTACTCTTATTATTATCAATCTAACTCATATTATTAGCCATATTATGCTTATATGATCGATAAGACGACAATTACTATACTTGTTATTCTTATTTTTATCAACCTAACTCATATTATTAACCATGTTATGCAAATATGACCGATAGAATGACAATTACTATACCTATTACTCCTATTATTATCAATCTAACTCATATTATTAGCCATATTGTGCTTATGTGATCGACAGAACGACAATCACTATACTTATTACACTCACTGTTATCAATCTAACTCATATTATTAACCATATTACGCAAATATGATCGATAGAACGACAATTACTATACTTTTTACTCTTATTACTATCAATCTAACTCATATTATTAGCCATATTATGCTTATATGATCGATAGAACGACAATTACTATACTCGGTACTCTTATTATTATCAATCTAACTCATATTATTAGCCACATTATGCTTACATGATCAATAGAACGACAATTGCTATACTTATTACACTCACAGTTATCAATCTAACTCATATTATTAGCCATATTATGCTCATATGATCGATAGAACGACAATTACTATACTTATTACACTCACTGTTATCAATCCAACTCATATTATTAACCATATTAAGGAGATATGATCGATAGAACGACAATTACTATACTTTTTACTCTTATTACTATCAATCTAACTCATATTATTAGCCATATTATGCTTATATGATCGATAGAACGACAATTACTATACTTATTACTCTTATTATTATCAATCTAACTCATATTATTAGCCATATTATGATTATATGATCGATAGAACGACAATTACTATACTTATTGCTCTTATTATTATCAATCTAACTCATATTATTACCCATATTATGCTTATATGATCGATAGAACGACAATTACTATACTTATTACTCTTATTATTATCAATCTAACTCATATTGTTAGCCATATTATGCTTAAATGATCGACAGAACGACAATTACTGTACTTATTACTCTTATTATTATCAATCTAACTCATATTATTACCCATATTATGCTTATATGATCGATAGAACGTCAATTACTATACTTTTTACTCTTATTATTATCAATCTAACTCATATTATTAGCCATTTTATGCTTATATGATCGGTAGAACGATAATTACTATACTCATTACTCGTATCATTATCAATATAACTCATATTATTAGCCATATTATGCTTATATGATCGATAGAACGACAATTACTCTACTTATTATTCTTACTTTTATCAACCTAACTTATATTATTAGCTATATTATGCTTAAATGATCGATAGAACGACAATTACTATACTCACTACTTTTATTATTATCACTCTAACTCATATTATTAGCCATATTATGCTTATATGATCGATAGAACGACAATTACTGTACTTATTACTCTTATCATTATCAATCTAACTCATATTATTAGCCATATTATGCTTATATGATCGATAGAACGACAATTACTATACTCAGTACTCTTATTATTATCAATCTAACTCATATTATTAGCCACATTATGCTTACATGATCAATAGAACGACAATTGCTATACTTATTACACTCACAGTTATCAATCTAACTCATATTATTAGCCATATTATGCTCATATGATCGATAGAACGACAATTACTATACTTATTACACTCACTGTTATCAATCCAACTCATATTATTAACCATATTAAGCAGATATGATCGATAGAACGACAATTACTATACTTATTGCTCTTATTATTATCAATCTAACTCATATTATTAGCCATATTATGCTTATATGATCGATAGAACGACAATTACTATACTTGTTACTCTTATTATTATCAATCTAACTCATATTGTTAGCCATATTATGCTTAAATGATCGACAGAACGACAATTACTGTACTTATTACTCTTATTATTATCAATCTAACTCATATTATTACCCATATTATACTTATATGATCGATAGAACGTCAATTACTATACTTTTTACGCTTATTATTATCAATCTAACTCATATTATTAGCCATTTTATGCTTATATGATCGGTAGAACGATAATTACTATACTCATTACTCGTATCATTATCAATCTAACTCATATTATTAGCCATATTATGATTATATGATCGATAGGACGACAATTACTATACTTATTACTCTTATTATTATCAATCTAACTCATATTATTAGCCATATTATGCTTATATGATCGATAGGACGACAATTACTATACTTGTTATTCTTATTTTTATCAACCTAACTCATATTATTAACCATGTTATGCAAATATGACCGATAGAACGACAATTACTATACCTATTACTCCTATTATTATCAATCTAACTCATATTATTAGCCATATTGTGCTTATGTGATCGACAGAACGACAATCACTATACTTATTACACTCACTGTTATCAATCCAACTCATATTATTAACCATATTAAGCAGATATGATCGATAGAACGACAATTACTGTACTTATTACTCTTATTATTATCAATCTAACTCATATTATTACCCATATTATACTTATATGATCGATAGAACGTCAATTACTATACTTTTTACGCTTATTATTATCAATCTAACTCATATTATTTGCCATTTTATGCTTATATGATCGGTAGAACGATAATTACTGTACTCATTACTCGTATCATTATCAATATAACTCATATTATTAGCCATATTATGCTTATATGATCGATAGAACGACAATTACTCTACTTATTATTCTTACTTTTATCAACCTAACTTATATTATTAGCTATATTATGCTTAAATGATCGATAGAACGACAATTACTCTACTTATTATTCTTACTTTTATCAACCTAACTTATATTATTAGCTATATTATGCTTAAATGATCGATAGAACGACAATTACTATACTCACTACTTTTATTATTATCACTCTAACTCATATTATTAGCCATATTATGCTTATATGATCGATAGAACGACAATTACTGTACTTATTACTCTTATCATTATCAATCTAACTCATATTATTAGCCATATTATGCTTATATGATCGATAGAACGACAATTACTATACTCAGTACTCTTATTATTATCAATCTAACTCATATTATTAGCCACATTATGCTCACATGATCAATAGAACGACAATTGCTATACTTATTACACTCACAGTTATCAATCTAACTCATATTATTAGCCATATTATGCTCATATTATCGATAGAACGACAATTACTGTACTTATTACACTCACTGTTATCAATCCAACTCATATTATTAACCATATTAAGCAGATATGATCGATAGAACGACAATTACTATACTTATTGCTCTTATTATTATCAATCTAACTCATATTATTAGCCATATTATGCTTATATGATCGATAGAACGACAATTACTATACTTGTTACTCTTATTATTATCAATCTAACTCATATTGTTAGCCATATTATGCTTAAATGATCGACAGAACGACAATTACTGTACTTATTACTCTTATTATTATCAATCTAACTCATATTATTACCCATATTATACTTATATGATCGATAGAACGTCAATTACTATACTTTTTACGCTTATTATTATCAATCTAACTCATATTATTAGCCATTTTATGCTTATATGATCGGTAGAACGATAATTACTATACTCATTACTCGTATCATTATCAATCTAACTCATATTATTAGCCATATTATGATTATATGATCGATAGGACGACAATTACTATACTTATTACTCTTATTATTATCAATCTAACTCATATTATTAGCCATATTATGCTTATATGATCGATAGGACGACAATTACTATACTTGTTATTCTTATTTTTATCAACCTAACTCATATTATTAACCATGTTATGCAAATATGACCGATAGAATGACAATTACTATACCTATTACTCCTATTATTATCAATCTAACTCATATTATTAGCCATATTGTGCTTATGTGATCGACAGAACGACAATCACTATACTCAGTACTCTTATTATTATCAATCTGACTCATATTATTAGCCACATTATGCTTACATGATCAATAGAACGACAATTGCTATACTTATTACACTCACAGTTATCAATCTAACTCATATTATTAGCCATATTATGCTCATATGATCGATAGAACGACAATTACTATACTTATTACACTCACTGTTATCAATCCAACTCATATTATTAACCATATTAAGCAGATATGATCGATAGAACGACAATTACTATACTTATTGCTCTTATTATTATCAATCTAACTCATATTATTACCCATATTATGCTTATATGATCGATAGAACGACAATTACTATACTTATTACTCTTATTATTATCAATCTAACTCATATTGTTAGCCATATTATGCTTAAATGATCGACAGAACGACAATTACTGTACTTATTACTCTTATTATTATCAATCTAACTCATATTATTACCCATATTATGCTTATATGATCGATAGAACGTCAATTACTATACTTTTTACTCTTATTATTATCAATCTAACTCATATTATTAGCCACATTATGCTTACATGATCAATAGAACGACAATTGCTATACTTATTACACTCACAGTTATCAATCTAACTCATATTATTAGCCATATTATGCTCATATGATCGATAGAACGACAATTACTATACTTATTACACTCACTGTTATCAATCCAACTCATATTATTAACCATATTAAGCAGATATGATCGATAGAACGACAATTACTATACTTATTGCTCTTATTATTATCAATCTAACTCATATTATTAGCCATATTATGCTTATATGATCGATAGAACGACAATTACTATACTTGTTACTCTTATTATTATCAATCTAACTCATATTGTTAGCCATATTATGCTTAAATGATCGACAGAACGACAATTACTGTACTTATTACTCTTATTATTATCAATCTAACTCATATTATTACCCATATTATACTTATATGATCGATAGAACGTCAATTACTATACTTTTTACGCTTATTATTATCAATCTAACTCATATTATTAGCCATTTTATGCTTATATGATCGGTAGAACGATAATTACTATACTCATTACTCGTATCATTATCAATCTAACTCATATTATTAGCCATATTATGATTATATGATCGATAGGACGACAATTACTATACTTATTACTCTTATTATTATCAATCTAACTCATATTATTAGCCATATTATGCTTATATGATCGATAGGACGACAATTACTATACTTGTTATTCTTATTTTTATCAACCTAACTCATATTATTAACCATGTTATGCAAATATGACCGATAGAATGACAATTACTATACCTATTACTCCTATTATTATCAATCTAACTCATATTATTAGCCATATTGTGCTTATGTGATCGACAGAACGACAATCACTATACTCAGTACTCTTATTATTATCAATCTGACTCATATTATTAGCCACATTATGCTTACATGATCAATAGAACGACAATTGCTATACTTATTACACTCACAGTTATCAATCTAACTCATATTATTAGCCATATTATGCTCATATGATCGATAGAACGACAATTACTATACTTATTACACTCACTGTTATCAATCCAACTCATATTATTAACCATATTAAGCAGATATGATCGATAGAACGACAATTACTATACTTATTGCTCTTATTATTATCAATCTAACTCATATTATTACCCATATTATGCTTATATGATCGATAGAACGACAATTACTATACTTATTACTCTTATTATTATCAATCTAACTCATATTGTTAGCCATATTATGCTTAAATGATCGACAGAACGACAATTACTGTACTTATTACTCTTATTATTATCAATCTAACTCATATTATTACCCATATTATGCTTATATGATCGATAGAACGTCAATTACTATACTTTTTACTCTTATTATTATCAATCTAACTCATATTATTAGCCATTTTATGCTTATATGATCGGTAGAACGATAATTACTATACTCATTACTCGTATCATTATCAATATAACTCATATTATTAGCCATATTATGCTTATATGATCGATAGAACGACAATTACTCTACTTATTATTCTTACTTTTATCAACCTAACTTATATTATTAGCTATATTATGCTTAAATGATCGATAGAACGACAATTACTATACTCACTACTTTTATTATTATCACTCTAACTCATATTATTAGCCATATTATGCTTATATGATCGATAGAACGACAATTACTGTACTTATTACTCTTATCATTATCAATCTAACTCATATTATTAGCCATATTATGCTTATATGATCGATAGAACGACAATTACTATACTCAGTACTCTTATTATTATCAATCTAACTCATATTATTAGCCACATTATGCTTACATGATCAATAGAACGACAATTGCTATACTTATTACACTCACAGTTATCAATCTAACTCATATTATTAGCCATATTTGCTCATATGATCGATAGAACGACAATTACTATACTTATTACACTCACTGTTATCAATCCAACTCATATTATTAACCATATTAAGCAGATATGATCGATAGAACGACAATTACTATACTTATTGCTCTTATTATTATCAATCTAACTCATATTGTTAGCCATATTATGCTTATATGATCGATAGGACGACAATTACTATACTTGTTATTCTTATTTTTATCAACCTAACTCATATTATTAACCATGTTATGCAAATATGACCGATAGAATGACAATTACTATACCTATTACTCCTATTATTATCAATCTAACTCATATTATTAGCCATATTGTGCTTATGTGATCGACGGAACGACAATCACTATACTTATTACACTCACTGTTATGAATCTTACTCATATTATTAACTATATTATGCTAATATGATCGATAGGACGACAATTACTATACTTATTACTCTTATTATTATCAATCTAACTCATATTATTAGCCATATTGAACTTATATGATCGATAGAACGACAATTACTATACTTATTACACTCACTATTATCAATCTAAATAATATTATTAGCCATATTATGCTTATATGATCGATAGAACGACAATTACTATACTCAGTACTCTTATTATTATCAATCTAACTCATATTATTAGCCACATTATGCTCACATGACCAATAGAACGACAATTGCTATACTTATTACACTCACAGTTATCAATCTAACTCATATTATTAGCCATATTATGCTCATATGATCGATAGAACGACAATTACTGTACTTATTACACTCACTGTTATCAATCCAACTCATATTATTAACCATATTAAGCAGATATGATCGATAGAACAACAATTACTATACTTATTGCTCTTATTATTATCAATCTAACTCATATTATTACGCGTATTATGCTTAAATGATCGACAGAACGACAATTACTGTACTTATTACTCTTATTATTATCAATCTAACTCATATTATTACCCATATTATACTTATATGATCGATAGAACGTCAATTACTATACTTTTTACTCTTATTATTATCAATATAACTCATATTATTAGCCATATTATGCTTATATGATCGATAGAACGACAATTACTCTACTTATTATTCTTACTTTTATCAACCTAACTTATATTATTAGCTATATTATGCTTAAATGATCGATAGAACGACAATTACTATACTCACTACTTTTATTATTATCACTCTAACTCATATTATTAGCCATATTATGCTTATATGATCGATAGAACGACAATTACTGTACTTATTACTCTTATCATTATCAATCTAACTCATATTATTAGCCATATTATGCTTATATGATCGATAGAACGACAATTACTATACTCAGTACTCTTATTATTATCAATCTAACTCATATTATTAGCCACATTATGCTTACATGATCAATAGAACGACAATTGCTATACTTATTACACTCACAGTTATCAATCTAACTCATATTATTAGCCATATTTGCTCATATGATCGATAGAACGACAATTACTATACTTATTACACTCACTGTTATCAATCCAACTCATATTATTAACCATATTAAGCAGATATGATCGATAGAACGACAATTACTATACTTATTGCTCTTATTATTATCAATCTAACTCATATTGTTAGCCATATTATGCTTATATGATCGATAGGACGACAATTACTATACTTGTTATTCTTATTTTTATCAACCTAACTCATATTATTAACCATGTTATGCAAATATGACCGATAGAATGACAATTACTATACCTATTACTCCTATTATTATCAATCTAACTCATATTATTAGCCATATTGTGCTTATGTGATCGACGGAACGACAATCACTATACTTATTACACTCACTGTTATGAATCTTACTCATATTATTAACTATATTATGCTAATATGATCGATAGGACGACAATTACTATACTTATTACTCTTATTATTATCAATCTAACTCATATTATTAGCCATATTGAACTTATATGATCGATAGAACGACAATTACTATACTTATTACACTCACTATTATCAATCTAAATAATATTATTAGCCATATTATGCTTATATGATCGATAGAACGACAATTACTATACTTATTACTCTTATTATTATCAATCTAACTCATATTGTTAGCCATATTATGCTTAAATGATCGACAGAACGACAATTACTGTACTTATTACTCTTATTATTATCAATCTAACTCATATTATTACCCATATTATGCTTATATGATCGATAGAACGTCAATTACTATACTTTTTACTCTTATTATTATCAATCTAACTCATATTATTAGCCATTTTATGCTTATATGATCGGTAGAACGATAATTACTATACTCATTACTCGTATCATTATCAATATAACTCATATTATTAGCCATATTATGCTTATATGATCGATAGAACGACAATTACTCTACTTATTATTCTTACTTTTATCAACCTAACTTATATTATTAGCTATATTATGCTTAAATGATCGATAGAACGACAATTACTATACTCACTACTTTTATTATTATCACTCTAACTCATATTATTAGCCATATTATGCTTATATGATCGATAGAACGACAATTACTGTACTTATTACTCTTATCATTATCAATCTAACTCATATTATTAGCCATATTATGCTTATATGATCGATAGAACGACAATTACTATACTCAGTACTCTTATTATTATCAATCTAACTCATATTATTAGCCACATTATGCTTACATGATCAATAGAACGACAATTGCTATACTTATTACACTCACAGTTATCAATCTAACTCATATTATTAGCCATATTTGCTCATATGATCGATAGAACGACAATTACTATACTTATTACACTCACTGTTATCAATCCAACTCATATTATTAACCATATTAAGCAGATATGATCGATAGAACGACAATTACTATACTTATTGCTCTTATTATTATCAATCTAACTCATATTGTTAGCCATATTATGCTTATATGATCGATAGGACGACAATTACTATACTTGTTATTCTTATTTTTATCAACCTAACTCATATTATTAACCATGTTATGCAAATATGACCGATAGAATGACAATTACTATACCTATTACTCCTATTATTATCAATCTAACTCATATTATTAGCCATATTGTGCTTATGTGATCGACGGAACGACAATCACTATACTTATTACACTCACTGTTATGAATCTTACTCATATTATTAACTATATTATGCTAATATGATCGATAGGACGACAATTACTATACTTATTACTCTTATTATTATCAATCTAACTCATATTATTAGCCATATTGAACTTATATGATCGATAGAACGACAATTACTATACTTATTACACTCACTATTATCAATCTAAATAATATTATTAGCCATATTATGCTTATATGATCGATAGAACGACAATTACTATACTCAGTACTCTTATTATTATCAATCTAACTCATATTATTAGCCACATTATGCTCACATGATCAATAGAACGACAATTGCTATACTTATTACACTCACAGTTATCAATCTAACTCATATTATTAGCCATATTATGCTCATATGATCGATAGAACGACAATTACTGTACTTATTACACTCACTGTTATCAATCCAACTCATATTATTAACCATATTAAGCAGATATGATCGATAGAACAACAATTACTATACTTATTGCTCTTATTATTATCAATCTAACTCATATTATTACGCGTATTATGCTTAAATGATCGACAGAACGACAATTACTGTACTTATTACTCTTATTATTATCAATCTAACTCATATTATTACCCATATTATGCTTATATGATCGATAGAACGTCAATTACTATACTTTTTACTCTTATTATTATCAATATAACTCATATTATTAGCCATATTATGCTTATATGATCGATAGAACGACAATTACTCTACTTATTATTCTTACTTTTATCAACCTAACCTATATTATTAGCTATATTATGCTTAAATGATCGATAGAACGACAATTACTATACTCACTACTTTTATTATTATCACTCTAACTCATATTATTAGCCATATTATGCTTATATGATCGATAGAACGACAATTACTGTACTTATTACTCTTATCATTATCAATCTAACTCATATTATTAGCCATATTATGCTTATATGATCGATAGAACGACAATTACTATACTCAGTACTCTTATTATTATCAATCTAACTCATATTATTAGCCACATTATGCTTACATGATCAATAGAACGACAATTGCTATACTTATTACACTCACAGTTATCAATCTAACTCATATTATTAGCCATATTATGCTCATATGATCGATAGAACGACAATTACTATACTTATTACACTCACTGTTATCAATCCAACTCATATTATTAACCATATTAAGCAGATATGATCGATAGAACGACAATTACTATACTTTTTACTCTTATTACTATCAATCTAACTCATATTATTAGCCATATTATGCTTATATGATCGATAGAACGACAATTACTATACTTATTACTCTTATTATTATCAATCTAACTCATATTATTAGCCATATTATGATTATATGATCGATAGGACGACAATTACTATACTTATTACTCTTATTATTATCAATCTAACTCATATTATTAGCCATATTATGCTTATATGATCGATAGGACGACAATTACTATACTTGTTATTCTTATTTTTATCAACCTAACTCATATTATCAACCATGTTATGCAAATATGACCGATAGAATGACAATTACTATACCTATTACTCCTATTATTATCAATCTAACTCATATTATTAGCCACATTATGCTTACATGATCAATAGAACGACAATTGCTATACTTATTACACTCACAGTTATCAATCTAACTCATATTATTAGCCATATTATGCTCATATGATCGATAGAACGACAATTACTATACTTATTACACTCACTGTTATCAATCCTACTCATATTATTAACCATATTAAGCAGATATGATCGATAGAACGACAATTACTATACTTATTGCTCTTATTATTATCAATCTAACTCATATTATTAGCCATATTATGCTTATATGATCGATAGAACGACAATTACTATACTTATTACTCTTATTATTATCAATCTAACTCATATTGTTAGCCATATTATGCTTAAATGATCGACAGAACGACAATTACTGTACTTATTACTCTTATTATTATCAATCTAACTCATATTATTACCCATATTATACTTATATGATCGATAGAACGTCAATTACTATACTTTTTACGCTTATTATTATCAATCTAACTCATACTATTAGCCATTTTATGCTTATATGATCGGTAGAACGATAATTACTATACTCATTACTCGTATCATTATCAATATAACTCATATTATTAGCCATATTATGCTTATATGATCGATAGAACGACAATTACTCTACTTATTATTCTTACTTTTATCAACCTAACTTATATTATTAGCTATATTATGCTTAAATGATCGATAGAACGACAATTACTATACTCACTACTTTTATTATTATCACTCTAACTCATATTATTAGCCATATTATGCTTATATGATGGATAGAACGACAATTACTGTACTTATTACTCTTATCATTTTCAATCTAACTCATATTATGAGCCATATTATGCTTATATGATCGATAGGACGACAATTACTATACTTATTACTCTTATTATTATCAACCTAACTCATATTATTAGCCATATTATGTTTATATGATCGATAGAACGACAATTACTATACTTATTACTCTTATTATTATGAATCTAACTCACATTATTAGCCATATTATGCTTATATGATCGGTAGAACGAAAATTACTCTACTTATTACTCTTATTATTATCAATCTAACTCATATTATTAGCCATATTATGCTTATATGATCGATAGGACGACAATTACTATACTTATTACTCTTATTATTATCAATCTAACTCACATTATTAGCCATATTATGCTCATATGATCGATAGAACGACAATTACTATACTTATTACACTCACTGTTATCAATCCAACTCATATTATTAACCATATTAAGCAGATATGATCGATAGAACGACAATTACTATACTTATTGCTCTTATTATTATCAATCTAACTCATATTGTTAGCCATATTATGCTTAAATGATCGACAGAACGACAATTACTGTACTTATTACCCTTATTATTATCAATCTAACTCATATTATTACCCATATTATACTTATATGATCGATAGAACGACAATTACTATACTTTTTACTCTTATTATTATCAATCTAACTCATATTATTAGCCATATTATAATTATATGATCGATAGGACGACAATTACTATACTTGTTATTCTTATTTTTATCAACCTAACTCATATTATTAACCATGTTATGCAAATATGACCGATAGAATGACAATTACTATACCTATTACTCCTATTATTATCAATCTAACTCATATTATTAGCCATATTGTGCTTATGTGATCGACGGAACGACAATCACTATACTTATTACACTCACTGTTATGAATCTTACTCATATTATTAACCATATTATGCTAATATGATCGATAGGACGACAATTACTATACTTATTACTCTTATTATTATCAATCTAACTCACATTATTAGCCATATTGAACTTATATGATCGATAGAACGACAATTACTATACTTATTACACTCACTATTATCAATCTAAATAATATTATTAGCCATATTATGCTTATATGATCGATAGAACGACAATTACTATACTCAGTACTCTTATTATTATCAATCTAACTCATATTATTAGCCACATTATGCTCACATGATCAATAGAACGACAATTGCTATACTTATTACACTCACAGTTATCAATCTAACTCATATTATTAGCCATATTATGCTCATATGATCGATAGAACGACAATTACTGTACTTATTACACTCACTGTTATCAATCCAACTCATATTATTAACCATATTAAGCAGATATGATCGATAGAACGACAATTACTATACTTATTGCTCTTATTATTATCAATCTAACTCATATTGTTAGCCATATTATGCTTATATGATCGATAGGACGACAATTACTATACTTGTTATTCTTATTTTTATCAACCTAACTCATATTATTAACCATGTTATGCAAATATGACCGATAGAATGACAATTACTATACCTATTACTCCTATTATTATCAATCTAACTCATATTATTAGCCATATTGTGCTTATGTGATCGACGGAACGACAATCACTATACTTATTACACTCACTGTTATGAATCTTACTCATATTATTAACCATATTATGCTAATATGATCGATAGGACGACAATTACTATACTTATTACTCTTATTATTATCAATCTAACTCATATTATTAGCCATATTGAACTTATATGATCGATAGAACGACAATTACTATACTTATTACACTCACTATTATCAATCTAAATAATATTATTAGCCATATTATGCTTATATGATCGATAGAACGACAATTACTATACTCAGTACTCTTATTATTATCAATCTAACTCATATTATTAGCCACATTATGCTCACATGATCAATAGAACGACAATTGCTATACTTATTACACTCACAGTTATCAATCTAACTCATATTATTAGCCATATTATGCTCATATGATCGATAGAACGACAATTACTGTACTTATTACACTCACTGTTATCAATCCAACTCATATTATTAACCATATTAAGCAGATATGATCGATAGAACGACAATTACTATACTTATTGCTCTTATTATTATCAATCTAACTCATATTATTACGCGTATTATGCTTAAATGATCGACAGAACGACAATTACTGTACTTATTACTCTTATTATTATCAATCTAACTCATATTATTACCCATATTATGCTTATATGATCGATAGAACGTCAATTACTATACTTTTTACTCTTATTATTATCAATATAACTCATATTATTAGCCATATTATGCTTATATGATCGATAGAACGACAATTTCTCTACTTATTATTCTTACTTTTATCAACCTAACTTATATTATTAGCTATATTATGCTTAAATGATCGATAGAACGACAATTACTATACTCACTACTTTTATTATTATCACTCTAACTCATATTATTAGCCATATTATGCTTATATGATCGATAGAACGACAATTACTGTACTTATTACTCTTATCATTATCAATCTAACTCATATTATTAGCCATATTATGCTTATATGACCGATAGAACGACAATTACTATACTCAGTACTCTTATTATTATCAATCTAACTCATATTATTAGCCACATTATGCTTACATGATCAATAGAACGACAATTGCTATACTTATTACACTCACAGTTATCAATCTAACTCATATTATTAGCCATATTATACTCATATGATCGATAGAACGACAATTACTGTACTTGTTATTCTTATTTTTATCAACCTAACTCATATTATTAACCATGTTATGCAAATATGACCGATAGAATGACAATTACTATACCTATTACTCCTATTATTATCAATCTAACTCATATTATTAGCCATATTATGCTTATATGATCGATAGAACGACAATTACTATACTTATTACTCTTATTATTATCAATCTAACTCATATTGTTAGCCATATTATGCTTAAATGATCGACAGAACGACAATTACTGTACTTATTACTCTTATTATTATCAATCTAACTCATATTATTACCCATATTATACTTATATGATCGATAGAACGTCAATTACTATACTTTTTACGCTTATTATTATCAATCTAACTCATATTATTAGCCATTTTATGCTTATATGATCGGTAGAACGATAATTACTATACTCATTACTCGTATCATTATCAATCTAACTCATATTATTAGCCATATTATGATTATATGATCGATAGGACGACAATTACTATACTTATTACTCTTATTATTATCAATCTAACTCATATTATTAGCCATATTATGCTTATATGATCGATAGGACGACAATTACTATACTTGTTATTCTTATTTTTATCAACCTAACTCATATTATTAACCATGTTATGCAAATATGACCGATAGAATGACAATTACTATACCTATTACTCCTATTATTATCAATCTAACTCATATTATTAGCCATATTGTGCTTATGTGATCGACAGAACGACAATCACTATACTTATTACACTCACTGTTATCAATCCAACTCATATTATTAACCATATTAAGCAGATATGATCGATAGAACGACAATTACTGTACTTATTACTCTTATTATTATCAATCTAACTCATATTATTACCCATATTATACTTATATGATCGATAGAACGTCAATTACTATACTTTTTACGCTTATTATTATCAATCTAACTCATATTATTAGCCATTTTATGCTTATATGATCGGTAGAACGATAATTACTGTACTCATTACTCGTATCATTATCAATATAACTCATATTATTAGCCATATTATGCTTATATGATCGATAGAACGACAATTACTCTACTTATTATTCTTACTTTTATCAACCTAACTTATATTATTAGCTATATTATGCTTAAATGATCGATAGAACGACAATTACTATACTCACTACTTTTATTATTATCACTCTAACTCATATTATTAGCCATATTATGCTTATATGATCGATAGAACGACAATTACTATACTTATTACTCTTATTATTATGAATCTAACTCACATTATTAGCCATATTATGCTTATATGATCGGTAGAACGTCAATTACTATACTTTTTACTCTTATTATTATCAATCTAACTCATATTATTAGCCATTTTATGCTTATATGATCGATAGAACGACAATTACTATACTTATTACTCTTATTATTATCAATCTAACTCATATTGTTAGCCATATTATGCTTAAATGATCGACAGAACGACAATTACTGTACTTATTACTCTTATTATTATCAATCTAACTCATATTATTACCCATATTATGCTTATATGATCGATAGAACGTCAATTACTATACTTTTTACTCTTATTATTATCAATCTAACTCATATTATTAGCCATTTTATGCTTATATGATCGATAGAACGACAATTACTATACTTATTACACTCACTGTTATCAATCCAACTCATATTATTAACCATATTAAGCAGATATGATCGATAGAACGACAATTACTATACTTATTGCTCTTATTATTATCAATCTAACTCATATTATTACCCATATTATGCTTATATGATCGATAGAACGACAATTACTATACTTATTACTCTTATTATTATCAATCTAACTCATATTGTTAGCCATATTATGCTTAAATGATCGACAGAACGACAATTACTGTACTTATTACTCTTATTATTATCAATCTAACTCATATTATTACCCATATTATGCTTATATGATCGATAGAACGTCAATTACTATACTTTTTACTCTTATTATTATCAATCTAACTCATATTATTAGCCATTTTATGCTTATATGATCGATAGAACGACAATTACTATACTCAGTACTCTTATTATTATCAATCTAACTCATATTATTAGCCACATTATGCTTACATGATCAATAGAACGACAATTGCTATACTTATTACACTCACAGTTATCAATCTAACTCATATTATTAGCCATATTATGCTCATATGATCGATAGAACGACAATTACTATACTTATTACACTCACTGTTATCAATCCAACTCATATTATTAACCATATTAAGCAGATATGATCGATAGAACGACAATTACTATACTTATTGCTCATATTATTATCAATCTAACTCATTTTATTAGCCATATTATGCTTATATGATCGATAGAACGACAATTACTATACTTATTACTCTTATTATTATCAATCTAACTCATATTGTTAGCCATATTATGCTTAAATGATCGACAGAACGACAATTACTGTACTTATTACTCTTATTATTATCAATCTAACTCATATTATTTCCCATATTATACTTATATGATCGATAGAACGTCAATTACTATACTTTTTACTCTTATTATTATCAATCTAACTCATATTATTAGCCATTTTATGCTTATATGATCGGTAGAACGATAATTATTATACTCATTACTCGTATCATTATCAATATAACTCACATTATTAGCCATATTATGCTTATATGATCGACAGAACGACAATTACTATTCTTATTACACTCACTATTATCAATCTAACTCATATTATTTACCACATTATGCAGATATAATCGATAGAACGACAATTACTATACATATTACTCCTATTATTATCAATCTAACTCATATTATTAACCATATTATGCAAATATGATCGATAGAACGACAATTACTATACTTATTACTCTTATTATTATCAATCTAACTCATATTATTAGCCATATTATGCTTATATGATCGATAGAACGACAATTACTCTACTTATTACTCTTATCATTATCAATCTAACTCATATTATTAGCCATATTATGCTTATATGATCGGTAGAACGAAAATTACTATACTTATTACACTCACTGTTATCAATCTAACTCATATTATTAACCATATTATGCAAATATGATCGGTAGAACGACAATTACTATACTTACTGCTCTTATTATTATCAATCTAACTCATATTATTAGCCATATTATGCTTATATGATCGATAGGACGACAATTACTATACCTATTACTCTTATTATTATCAATCTAACTCATATTAATAGCCATATTATGCTTATATGATCGAAAGAACGACGATTACTATACTTATTACACTCACTATTATCAATCCAACTCATATTATTAACCATATTATGCAGATGTGATCGATAGGACGACAATTACTATACTCATTACTCTTATTATTATCAATCTAACTCATATTATTAGCCATATTGAACTTATATGATCGATAGAACGACAATTACTATACTTATTACACTCACTATTATCAATCTAAATAATATTATTAGCCATATTATGCTTATATGATCGATAGAACGACAATTACTATACTCGGTACGCTTATTATTATCAATCTAACTTATATTATTAGCCACATTATGCTTACATGATCAATAGAACGACAATTGCTATACTTATTACACTCACAGTTATCAATCTAACTCATATTATTAGCCATATTATGCTCATATGATCGATAGAACGACAATTACTATACTTATTACACTCACTGTTATCAATCTAACTCATATTATTAACCATATTAAGCAGATATGATCGATAGAACGACAATTACTATACTTATTGCTCTTATTATTATCAATCTAACTCATATTGTTAGCCATATTATGCTTAAATGATCGACAGAACGACAATTACTGTACTTATTACCCTTATTATTATCAATCTAACTCATATTATTACCCATATTATACTTATATGATCGATAGAACGACAATTACTATACTTTTTACTCTTATTATTATCAATCTAACTCATATTATTAGCCATATTATAATTATATGATCGATAGGACGACAATTACTATACTTGTTATTCTTATTTTTATCAACCTAACTCATATTATTAACCATGTTATGCAAATATGACCGATAGAATGACAATTACTATACCTATTACTCCTATTATTATCAATCTAACTCATATTATTAGCCATATTGTGCTTATGTGATCGACGGAACGACAATCACTATACTTATTACACTCACTGTTATGAATCTTACTCATATTATTAACCATATTATGCTAATATGATCGATAGGACGACAATTACTATACTTATTACTCTTATTATTATCAATCTAACTCACATTATTAGCCATATTGAACTTATATGATCGATAGAACGACAATTACTATACTTATTACACTCACTATTATCAATCTAAATAATATTATTAGCCATATTATGCTTATATGATCGATAGAACGACAATTACTATACTCAGTACTCTTATTATTATCAATCTAACTCATATTATTAGCCACATTATGCTCACATGATCAATAGAACGACAATTGCTATACTTATTACACTCACAGTTATCAATCTAACTCATATTATTAGCCATATTATGCTCATATGATCGATAGAACGACAATTACTGTACTTATTACACTCACTGTTATCAATCCAACTCATATTATTAACCATATTAAGCAGATATGATCGATAGAACGGCAATTACTATACTTATTGCTCTTATTATTATCAATCTAACTCATATTGTTAGCCATATTATGCTTATATGATCGATAGGACGACAATTACTATACTTGTTATTCTTATTTTTATCAACCTAACTCATATTATTAACCATGTTATGCAAATATGACCGATAGAATGACAATTACTATACCTATTACTCCTATTATTATCAATCTAACTCATATTATTAGCCATATTGTGCTTATGTGATCGACGGAACGACAATCACTATACTTATTACACTCACTGTTATGAATCTTACTCATATTATTAACCATATTATGCTAATATGATCGATAGGACGACAATTACTATACTTATTACTCTTATTATTATCAATCTAACTCATATTATTAGCCATATTGAACTTATATGATCGATAGAACGACAATTACTATACTTATTACACTCACTATTATCAATCTAAATAATATTATTAGCCATATTATGCTTATATGATCGATAGAACGACAATTACTATACTCAGTACTCTTATTATTATCAATCTAACTCATATTATTAGCCACATTATGCTCACATGATCAATAGAACGACAATTGCTATACTTATTACACTCACAGTTATCAATCTAACTCATATTATTAGTCATATTATGCTCATATGATCGATAGAACGACAATTACTGTACTTATTACACTCACTGTTATCAATCCAACTCATATTATTAACCATATTAATCAGATATGATCGATAGAACGACAATTACTATACTTATTGCTCTTATTATTATCAATCTAACTCATATTATTACGCGTATTATGCTTAAATGATCGACAGAACGACAATTACTGTACTTATTACTCTTATTATTATCAATCTAACTCATATTATTACCCATATTATGCTTATATGATCGATAGAACGTCAATTACTATACTTTTTACTCTTATTATTATCAATATAACTCATATTATTAGCCATATTATGCTTATATGATCGATAGAACGACAATTTCTCTACTTATTATTCTTACTTTTATCAACCTAACTTATATTATTAGCTATATTATGCTTAAATGATCGATAGAACGACAATTACTATACTCACTACTTTTATTATTATCACTCTAACTCATATTATTAGCCATATTATGCTTATATGATCGATAGAACGACAATTACTGTACTTATTACTCTTATCATTATCAATCTAACTCATATTATTAGCCATATTATGCTTATATGACCGATAGAACGACAATTACTATACTCAGTACTCTTATTATTATCAATCTAACTCATATTATTAGCCACATTATGCTTACATGATCAATAGAACGACAATTGCTATACTTATTACACTCACAGTTATCAATCTAACTCATATTATTAGCCATATTATACTCATATGATCGATAGAACGACAATTACTGTACTTGTTATTCTTATTTTTATCAACCTAACTCATATTATTAACCATGTTATGCAAATATGACCGATAGAATGACAATTACTATACCTATTACTCCTATTATTATCAATCTAACTCATATTATTAGCCATATTATGCTTATATGATCGATAGAACGACAATTACTATACTTATTACTCTTATTATTATCAATCTAACTCATATTGTTAGCCATATTATGCTTAAATGATCGACAGAACGACAATTACTGTACTTATTACTCTTATTATTATCAATCTAACTCATATTATTACCCATATTATACTTATATGATCGATAGAACGTCAATTACTATACTTTTTACGCTTATTATTATCAATCTAACTCATATTATTAGCCATTTTATGCTTATATGATCGGTAGAACGATAATTACTATACTCATTACTCGTATCATTATCAATCTAACTCATATTATTAGCCATATTATGATTATATGATCGATAGGACGACAATTACTATACTTATTACTCTTATTATTATCAATCTAACTCATATTATTAGCCATATTATGCTTATATGATCGATAGGACGACAATTACTATACTTGTTATTCTTATTTTTATCAACCTAACTCATATTATTAACCATGTTATGCAAATATGACCGATAGAATGACAATTACTATACCTATTACTCCTATTATTATCAATCTAACTCATATTATTAGCCATATTGTGCTTATGTGATCGACAGAACGACAATCACTATACTTATTACACTCACTGTTATCAATCCAACTCATATTATTAACCATATTAAGCAGATATGATCGATAGAACGACAATTACTGTACTTATTACTCTTATTATTATCAATCTAACTCATATTATTACCCATATTATACTTATATGATCGATAGAACGTCAATTACTATACTTTTTACGCTTATTATTATCAATCTAACTCATATTATTAGCCATTTTATGCTTATATGATCGGTAGAACGATAATTACTGTACTCATTACTCGTATCATTATCAATATAACTCATATTATTAGCCATATTATGCTTATATGATCGATAGAACGACAATTACTCTACTTATTATTCTTACTTTTATCAACCTAACTTATATTATTAGCTATATTATGCTTAAATGATCGATAGAACGACAATTACTATACTCACTACTTTTATTATTATCACTCTAACTCATATTATTAGCCATATTATGCTTATATGATCGATAGATAGAACGACAATTACTATACTTATTACTCTTATTATTATGAATCTAACTCACATTATTAGCCATATTATGCTTATATGATCGGTAGAACGTCAATTACTATACTTTTTACTCTTATTATTATCAATCTAACTCATATTATTAGCCATTTTATGCTTATATGATCGATAGAACGACAATTACTATACTTATTACTCTTATTATTATCAATCTAACTCATATTGTTAGCCATATTATGCTTAAATGATCGACAGAACGACAATTACTGTACTTATTACTCTTATTATTATCAATCTAACTCATATTATTACCCATATTATGCTTATATGATCGATAGAACGTCAATTACTATACTTTTTACTCTTATTATTATCAATCTAACTCATATTATTAGCCATTTTATGCTTATATGATCGATAGAACGACAATTACTATACTTATTACACTCACTGTTATCAATCCAACTCATATTATTAACCATATTAAGCAGATATGATCGATCGACAATTACTATACTTATTGCTCTTATTATTATCAATCTAACTCATATTATTACCCATATTATGCTTATATGATCGATAGAACGACAATTACTATACTTATTACTCTTATTATTATCAATCTAACTCATATTATTAGCCATTTTATGCTTATATGATCGGTAGAACGATAATTACTATACTCATTACTCGTATCATTATCAATATAACTCATATTATTAGCCATATTATGCTTATATGATCGATAGAACGACAATTACTCTACTTATTATTCTTACTTTTATCAACCTAACTTATATTATTAGCTATATTATGCTTAAATGATCGATAGAACGACAATTACTATACTCACTACTTTTATTATTATCACTCTAACTCATATTATTAGCCATATTATGCTTATATGATCGATAGAACGACAATTACTGTACTTATTACTCTTATCATTATCAATCTAACTCATATTATTAGCCATATTATGCTTATATGATCGATAGAACGACAATTACTATACTCAGTACTCTTATTATTATCAATCTAACTCATATTATTAGCCACATTATGCTTACATGATCAATAGAACGACAATTGCTATACTTATTACACTCACAGTTATCAATCTAACTCATATTATTAGCCATATTTGCTCATATGATCGATAGAACGACAATTACTATACTTATTACACTCACTGTTATCAATCCAACTCATATTATTAACCATATTAAGCAGATATGATCGATAGAACGACAATTACTATACTTATTGCTCTTATTATTATCAATCTAACTCATATTGTTAGCCATATTATGCTTATATGATCGATAGGACGACAATTACTATACTTGTTATTCTTATTTTTATCAACCTAACTCATATTATTAACCATGTTATGCAAATATGACCGATAGAATGACAATTACTATACCTATTACTCCTATTATTATCAATCTAACTCATATTATTAGCCATATTGTGCTTATGTGATCGACGGAACGACAATCACTATACTTATTACACTCACTGTTATGAATCTTACTCATATTATTAACTATATTATGCTAATATGATCGATAGGACGACAATTACTATACTTATTACTCTTATTATTATCAATCTAACTCATATTATTAGCCATATTGAACTTATATGATCGATAGAACGACAATTACTATACTTATTACACTCACTATTATCAATCTAAATAATATTATTAGCCATATTATGCTTATATGATCGATAGAACGACAATTACTATACTCAGTACTCTTATTATTATCAATCTAACTCATATTATTAGCCACATTATGCTCACATGATCAATAGAACGACAATTGCTATACTTATTACACTCACAGTTATCAATCTAACTCATATTATTAGCCATATTATGCTCATATGATCGATAGAACGACAATTACTGTACTTATTACACTCACTGTTATCAATCCAACTCATATTATTAACCATATTAAGCAGATATGATCGATAGAACAACAATTACTATACTTATTGCTCTTATTATTATCAATCTAACTCATATTATTACGCGTATTATGCTTAAATGATCGACAGAACGACAATTACTGTACTTATTACTCTTATTATTATCAATCTAACTCATATTATTACCCATATTATGCTTATATGATCGATAGAACGTCAATTACTATACTTTTTACTCTTATTATTATCAATATAACTCATATTATTAGCCATATTATGCTTATATGATCGATAGAACGACAATTACTCTACTTATTATTCTTACTTTTATCAACCTAACCTATATTATTAGCTATATTATGCTTAAATGATCGATAGAACGACAATTACTATACTCACTACTTTTATTATTATCACTCTAACTCATATTATTAGCCATATTATGCTTATATGATCGATAGAACGACAATTACTGTACTTATTACTCTTATCATTATCAATCTAACTCATATTATTAGCCATATTATGCTTATATGATCGATAGAACGACAATTACTATACTCAGTACTCTTATTATTATCAATCTAACTCATATTATTAGCCACATTATGCTTACATGATCAATAGAACGACAATTGCTATACTTATTACACTCACAGTTATCAATCTAACTCATATTATTAGCCATATTATGCTCATATGATCGATAGAACGACAATTACTATACTTATTACACTCACTGTTATCAATCCAACTCATATTATTAACCATATTAAGCAGATATGATCGATAGAACGACAATTACTATACTTTTTACTCTTATTACTATCAATCTAACTCATATTATTAGCCATATTATGCTTATATGATCGATAGAACGACAATTACTATACTTATTACTCTTATTATTATCAATCTAACTCATATTATTAGCCATATTATGATTATATGATCGATAGGACGACAATTACTATACTTATTACTCTTATTATTATCAATCTAACTCATATTATTAGCCATATTATGCTTATATGATCGATAGGACGACAATTACTATACTTGTTATTCTTATTTTTATCAACCTAACTCATATTATCAACCATGTTATGCAAATATGACCGATAGAATGACAATTACTATACCTATTACTCCTATTATTATCAATCTAACTCATATTATTAGCCACATTATGCTTACATGATCAATAGAACGACAATTGCTATACTTATTACACTCACAGTTATCAATCTAACTCATATTATTAGCCATATTATGCTCATATGATCGATAGAACGACAATTACTATACTTATTACACTCACTGTTATCAATCCTACTCATATTATTAACCATATTAAGCAGATATGATCGATAGAACGACAATTACTATACTTATTGCTCTTATTATTATCAATCTAACTCATATTATTAGCCATATTATGCTTATATGATCGATAGAACGACAATTACTATACTTATTACTCTTATTATTATCAATCTAACTCATATTGTTAGCCATATTATGCTTAAATGATCGACAGAACGACAATTACTGTACTTATTACTCTTATTATTATCAATCTAACTCATATTATTACCCATATTATACTTATATGATCGATAGAACGTCAATTACTATACTTTTTACGCTTATTATTATCAATCTAACTCATACTATTAGCCATTTTATGCTTATATGATCGGTAGAACGATAATTACTATACTCATTACTCGTATCATTATCAATATAACTCATATTATTAGCCATATTATGCTTATATGATCGATAGAACGACAATTACTCTACTTATTATTCTTACTTTTATCAACCTAACTTATATTATTAGCTATATTATGCTTAAATGATCGATAGAACGACAATTACTATACTCACTACTTTTATTATTATCACTCTAACTCATATTATTAGCCATATTATGCTTATATGATGGATAGAACGACAATTACTGTACTTATTACTCTTATCATTTTCAATCTAACTCATATTATGAGCCATATTATGCTTATATGATCGATAGGACGACAATTACTATACTTATTACTCTTATTATTATCAACCTAACTCATATTATTAGCCATATTATGTTTATATGATCGATAGAACGACAATTACTATACTTATTACTCTTATTATTATGAATCTAACTCACATTATTAGCCATATTATGCTTATATGATCGGTTAGAACGAAAATTACTCTACTTATTACTCTTATTATTATCAATCTAACTCATATTATTAGCCATATTATGCTTATATGATCGATAGGACGACAATTACTATACTTATTACTCTTATTATTATCAATCTAACTCACATTATTAGCCATATTATGCTCATATGATCGATAGAACGACAATTACTATACTTATTACACTCACTGTTATCAATCCAACTCATATTATTAACCATATTAAGCAGATATGATCGATAGAACGACAATTACTATACTTATTGCTCTTATTATTATCAATCTAACTCATATTGTTAGCCATATTATGCTTAAATGATCGACAGAACGACAATTACTGTACTTATTACCCTTATTATTATCAATCTAACTCATATTATTACCCATATTATACTTATATGATCGATAGAACGACAATTACTATACTTTTTACTCTTATTATTATCAATCTAACTCATATTATTAGCCATATTATAATTATATGATCGATAGGACGACAATTACTATACTTGTTATTCTTATTTTTATCAACCTAACTCATATTATTAACCATGTTATGCAAATATGACCGATAGAATGACAATTACTATACCTATTACTCCTATTATTATCAATCTAACTCATATTATTAGCCATATTGTGCTTATGTGATCGACGGAACGACAATCACTATACTTATTACACTCACTGTTATGAATCTTACTCATATTATTAACCATATTATGCTAATATGATCGATAGGACGACAATTACTATACTTATTACTCTTATTATTATCAATCTAACTCACATTATTAGCCATATTGAACTTATATGATCGATAGAACGACAATTACTATACTTATTACACTCACTATTATCAATCTAAATAATATTATTAGCCATATTATGCTTATATGATCGATAGAACGACAATTACTATACTCAGTACTCTTATTATTATCAATCTAACTCATATTATTAGCCACATTATGCTCACATGATCAATAGAACGACAATTGCTATACTTATTACACTCACAGTTATCAATCTAACTCATATTATTAGCCATATTATGCTCATATGATCGATAGAACGACAATTACTGTACTTATTACACTCACTGTTATCAATCCAACTCATATTATTAACCATATTAAGCTGATATGATCGATAGAACGACAATTACTATACTTATTGCTCTTATTATTATCAATCTAACTCATATTGTTAGCCATATTATGCTTATATGATCGATAGGACGACAATTACTATACTTGTTATTCTTATTTTTATCAACCTAACTCATATTATTAACCATGTTATGCAAATATGACCGATAGAATGACAATTACTATACCTATTACTCCTATTATTATCAATCTAACTCATATTATTAGCCATATTGTGCTTATGTGATCGACGGAACGACAATCACTATACTTATTACACTCACTGTTATGAATCTTACTCATATTATTAACCATATTATGCTAATATGATCGATAGGACGACAATTACTATACTTATTACTCTTATTATTATCAATCTAACTCATATTATTAGCCATATTGAACTTATATGATCGATAGAACGACAATTACTATACTTATTACACTCACTATTATCAATCTAAATAATATTATTAGCCATATTATGCTTATATGATCGATAGAACGACAATTACTATACTCAGTACTCTTATTATTATCAATCTAACTCATATTATTAGCCACATTATGCTCACATGATCAATAGAACGACAATTGCTATACTTATTACACTCACAGTTATCAATCTAACTCATATTATTAGCCATATTATGCTCATATGATCGATAGAACGACAATTACTGTACTTATTACACTCACTGTTATCAATCCAACTCATATTATTAACCATATTAAGCAGATATGATCGATAGAACGACAATTACTATACTTATTGCTCTTATTATTATCAATCTAACTCATATTATTACGCGTATTATGCTTAAATGATCGACAGAACGACAATTACTGTACTTATTACTCTTATTATTATCAATCTAACTCATATTATTACCCATATTATGCTTATATGATCGATAGAACGTCAATTACTATACTTTTTACTCTTATTATTATCAATATAACTCATATTATTAGCCATATTATGCTTATATGATCGATAGAACGACAATTTCTCTACTTATTATTCTTACTTTTATCAACCTAACTTATATTATTAGCTATATTATGCTTAAATGATCGATAGAACGACAATTACTATACTCACTACTTTTATTATTATCACTCTAACTCATATTATTAGCCATATTATGCTTATATGATCGATAGAACGACAATTACTGTACTTATTACTCTTATCATTATCAATCTAACTCATATTATTAGCCATATTATGCTTATATGACCGATAGAACGACAATTACTATACTCAGTACTCTTATTATTATCAATCTAACTCATATTATTAGCCACATTATGCTTACATGATCAATAGAACGACAATTGCTATACTTATTACACTCACAGTTATCAATCTAACTCATATTATTAGCCATATTATGCTCATATGATCGATAGAACGACAATTACTATACTTATTACACTCACTGTTATCAATCCAACTCATATTATTAACCATATTAAGCAGATATGATCGATAGAACGACAATTACTATACTTTTTACTCTTATTACTATCAATCTAACTCATATTATTAGCCATATTATGCTTATATGATCGATAGAACGACAATTACTATACTTATTACTCTTATTATTATCAATCTAACTCATATTATTAGCCATATTATGATTATATGATCGATAGGACGACAATTACTATACTTATTACTCTTATTATTATCAATCTAACTCATATTATTAGCCATATTATGCTTATATGATCGATAGGACGACAATTACTATACTTGTTATTCTTATTTTTATCAACCTAACTCATATTATTAACCATGTTATGCAAATATGACCGATAGAATGACAATTACTATACCTATTACTCCTATTATTATCAATCTAACTCATATTATTAGCCACATTATGCTTACATGATCAATAGAACGACAATTGCTATACTTATTACACTCACAGTTATCAATCTAACTCATATTATTAGCCATATTATGCTCATATGATCGATAGAACGACAATTACTATACTTATTACACTCACTGTTATCAATCCAACTCATATTATTAACCATATTAAGCAGATATGATCGATAGAACGACAATTACTATACTTATTGCTCTTATTATTATCAATCTAACTCATATTATTAGCCATATTATGCTTATATGATCGATAGAACGACAATTACTATACTTATTACTCTTATTATTATCAATCTAACTCATATTGTTAGCCATATTATGCTTAAATGATCGACAGAACGACAATTACTGTACTTATTACTCTTATTATTATCAATCTAACTCATATTATTACCCATATTATACTTATATGATCGATAGAACGTCAATTACTATACTTTTTACGCTTATTATTATCAATCTAACTCATACTATTAGCCATTTTATGCTTATATGATCGGTAGAACGATAATTACTATACTCATTACTCGTATCATTATCAATATAACTCATATTATTAGCCATATTATGCTTATATGATCGATAGAACGACAATTACTCTACTTATTATTCTTACTTTTATCAACCTAACTTATATTATTAGTTATATTATGCTTAAATGATCGATAGAACGACAATTACTATACTCACTACTTTTATTATTATCACTCTAACTCATATTATTAGCCATATTATGCTTATATGATGGATAGAACGACAATTACTGTACTTATTACTCTTATCATTTTCAATCTAACTCATATTATGAGCCATATTATGCTTATATGATCGATAGGACGACAATTACTATACTTATTACTCTTATTATTATGAATCTAACTCACATTATTAGCCATATTATGCTTATATGATCGGTAGAACGAAAATTACTCTACTTATTACTCTTATTATTATCAATCTAACTCATATTATTAGCCATATTATGCTTATATGATCGATAGGACGACAATTACTATACTCAGTACTCTTATTATTATCAATCTAACTCATATTATTAGCCACATTATGCTTATATGATCGATAGAACGACAATTACTATACTTATTACTCTTATTATTATCAATCTAACTCATATTATTAGCCATATGATGATTATATGATCGATAGGACGACAATTACTATACTTATTACTCTTATTATTATCAATCTAACTCATATTATTAGCCATATTATGCTTATATGATCGATAGGACGACAATTACTATACCTGTTATTCTTATTTTTATCAACCTAACTCATATTATTAACCATGTTATGCAAATATGACCGATAGAATGACAATTACTATACCTATTACTCCTATTATTATCAATCTAACTCATATTATTAGCCATATTGTGCTTATGTGATTGACGGAACGACAATCACTATACTTATTACACTCACTGTTATCAATCTTACTCATATTATTAACCATATTATGCTAATATGATCGATAGGACGACAATTACTATACTTATTACTCTTATTATTATCAATCTAACTCATATTATTAGCCATATTGAACTTATATGATCGATAGAACGACAATTACTATACTTATTACACTCACTATTATCAATCTAAATAATATTATTAGCCATATTATGCTTATATGATCGATAGAACGACAATTACTATACTCAGTACTCTTATTATTATCAATCTAACTCATATTATTAGCCACATTATGCTTACATGATCAATAGAACGACAATTGCTATACTTATTACACTCACAGTTATCAATCTAACTCATATTATTAGCCATATTATGCTCATATGATCGATAGAACGACAATTACTATACTTATTACACTCACTGTTATCAATCCAACTCATATTATTAACCATATTAAGCAGATATGATCGATAGAACGACAATTACTATACTTATTGCTCTTATTATTATCAATCTAACTCATATTGTTAGCCATATTATGCTTAAATGATCGACAGAACGACAATTACTGTACTTATTACCCTTATTATTATCAATCTAACTCATATTATTACCCATATTATACTTATATGATCGATAGAACGACAATTACTATACTTTTTACTCTTATTATTATCAATCTAACTCATATTATTAGCCATATTATGCTTATATGATCGATAGGACGACAATTACTATACTTGTTATTCTTATTTTTATCAACCTAACTCATATTATTAACCATGTTATGCAAATATGACCGATAGAATGACAATTACTATACCTATTACTCCTATTATTATCAATCTAACTCATATTATTAGCCATATTGTGCTTATGTGATCGACGGAACGACAATCACTATACTTATTACACTCACTGTTATGAATCTTACTCATATTATTAACCATATTATGCTAATATGATCGATAGGACGACAATTACTATACTTATTACTCTTATTATTATCAATCTAACTCATATTATTAGCCATATTGAACTTATATGATCGATAGAACGACAATTACTATACTTATTACACTCACTATTATCAATCTAAATAATATTATTAGCCATATTATGCTTATATGATCGATAGAACGACAATTACTATACTCAGTACTCTTATTATTATCAATCTAACTCATATTATTAGCCACATTATGCTCACATGATCAATAGAACGACAATTGCTATACTTATTGCACTCACTGTTATCAATCCAACTCATATTATTAACCATATTAAGCAGATATGATCGATAGAACGACAATTACTATACTTATTGCTCTTATTATTATCAATCTAACTCATATTGTTAGCCATATTATGCTTATATGATCGATAGGACGACAATTACTATACTTGTTATTCTTATTTTTATCAACCTAACTCATATTATTAACCATGTTATGCAAATATGACCGATAGAATGACAATTACTATACCTATTACTCCTATTATTATCAATCTAACTCATATTATTAGCCATATTGTGCTTATGTGATCGACGGAACGACAATCACTATACTTATTACACTCACTGTTATGAATCTTACTCATATTATTAACCATATTATGCTAATATGATCGATAGGACGACAATTACTATACTTATTACTCTTATTATTATCAATCTAACTCATATTATTAGCCATATTGAACTTATATGATCGATAGAACGACAATTACTATACTTATTACACTCACTATTATCAATCTAAATAATATTATTAGCCATACTATGCTTATATGATCGATAGAACGACAATTACTATACTCAGTACTCTTATTATTATCAATCTAACTCATATTATTAGCCACATTATGCTCACATGATCAATAGAACGACAATTGCTATACTTATTACACTCACAGTTATCAATCTAACTCATATTATTAGCCATATTATGCTCATATGATCGATAGAACGACAATTACTGTACTTATTACACTCACTGTTATCAATCCAACTCATATTATTAACCATATTAAGCAGATATGATCGATAGAACGACAATTACTATACTTATTGCTCTTATTATTATCAATCTAACTCATATTATTACGCGTATTATGCTTAAATGATCGACAGAACGACAATTACTGTACTTATTACTCTTATTATTATCAATCTAACTCATATTATTACCCATATTATGCTTATATGATCGATAGAACGTCAATTACTATACTTTTTACTCTTATTATTATCAATATAACTCATATTATTAGCCATATTATGCTTATATGATCGATAGAACGACAATTACTCTACTTATTATTCTTACTTTTATCAACCTAACTTATATTATTAGCTATATTATGCTTAAATGATCGATAGAACGACAATTACTATACTCACTACTTCTTTATTATCACTCTAACTCATATTATTAGCCATATTATGCTTATATGATCGATAGAACGACAATTACTGTACTTATTACTCTTATCATTATCAATCTAACTCATATTATTAGCCATATTATGCTTATATGATCGATAGAACGACAATTACTATACTTATTACTCTTATTATTATCAATCTAACTCATATTGTTAGCCATATTATGCTTAAATGATCGACAGAACGACAATTACTGTACTTATTACTCTTATTATTATCAATCTAACTCATATTATTACCCATATTATACTTATATGATCGATAGAACGTCAATTACTATACTTTTTACGCTTATTATTATCAATCTAACTCATACTATTAGCCATTTTATGCTTATATGATCGGTAGAACGATAATTACTATACTCATTACTCGTATCATTATCAATATAACTCATATTATTAGCCATATTATGCTTATATGATCGATAGAACGACAATTACTCTACTTATTATTCTTACTTTTATCAACCTAACTTATATTATTAGTTATATTATGCTTAAATGATCGATAGAACGACAATTACTATACTCACTACTTTTATTATTATCACTCTAACTCATATTATTAGCCATATTATGCTTATATGATGGATAGAACGACAATTACTGTACTTATTACTCTTATCATTTTCAATCTAACTCATATTATGAGCCATATTATGCTTATATGATCGATAGGACGACAATTACTATACTTATTACTCTTATTATTATGAATCTAACTCACATTATTAGCCATATTATGCTTATATGATCGGTAGAACGAAAATTACTCTACTTATTACTCTTATTATTATCAATCTAACTCATATTATTAGCCATATTATGCTTATATGATCGATAGGACGACAATTACTACACTCAGTACTCTTATTATTATCAATCTAACTCATATTATTAGCCACATTATGCTTACATGATCAATAGAACGACAATTGCTATACTTATTACACTCACAGTTATCAATCTAACTCATATTATTAGCCATATTATGCTCATATGATCGATAGAACGACAATTACTATACTTATTACACTCACTGTTATCAATCCAACTCATATTATTAACCATATTAAGCAGATATGATCGATAGAACGACAATTACTATACTTATTGCTCTTATTATTATCAATCTAACTCATATTGTTAGCCATATTATGCTTAAATGATCGACAGAACGACAATTACTGTACTTATTACCCTTATTATTATCAATCTAACTCATATTATTACCCATATTATACTTATATGATCGATAGAACGACAATTACTATACTTTTTACTCTTATTATTATCAATCTAACTCATATTATTAACCATATTATGCTAATATGATCGATAGGACGACAATTACTATACTTATTACTCTTATTATTATCAATCTAACTCATATTATTAGCGATATTGAACTTATATGATCGATAGAACGACAATTACTATACTTATTACACTCACTATTATCAATCTAAATAATATTATTAGCCATATTATGCTTATATGATCGATAGAACGACAATTACTATACTCAGTACTCTTATTATTATCAATCTAACTCATATTATTAGCCACATTATGCTCACATGATCAATAGAACGACAATTGCTATACTTATTACACTCACAGTTATCAATCTAACTCATATTATTAGCCATATTATGCTCATATGATCGATAGAACGACAATTACTGTACTTATTACACTCACTGTTATCAATCCAACTCATATTATTAACCATATTAAGCAGATATGATCGATAGAACGACAATTACTATACTTATTGCTCTTATTATTATCAATCTAACTCATATTATTACGCGTATTATGCTTAAATGATCGACAGAACGACAATTACTGTACTTATTACTCTTATTATTATCAATCTAACTCATATTATTACCCATATTATGCTTATATGATCGATAGAACGTCAATTACTATACTTTTTACTCTTATTATTATCAATATAACTCATATTATTAGCCATATTATGCTTATATGATCGATAGAACGACAATTTCTCTACTTATTATTCTTACTTTTATCAACCTAACTTATATTATTAGCTATATTATGCTTAAATGATCGATAGAACGACAATTACTATACTCACTACTTTTATTATTATCACTCTAACTCATATTATTAGCCATATTATGCTTATATGATCGATAGAACGACAATTACTGTACTTATTACTCTTATCATTATCAATCTAACTCATATTATTAGCCATATTATGCTTATATGACCGATAGAACGACAATTACTATACTCAGTACTCTTATTATTATCAATCTAACTCATATTATTAGCCACATTATGCTTACATGATCAATAGAACGACAATTGCTATACTTATTACACTCACAGTTATCAATCTAACTCATATTATTAGCCATATTATGCTCATATGATCGATAGAACGACAATTACTATACTTATTACACTCACTGTTATCAATCCAACTCATATTATTAACCATATTAAGCAGATATGATCGATAGAACGACAATTACTATACTTTTTACTCTTATTACTATCAATCTAACTCATATTATTAGCCATATTATGCTTATATGATCGATAGAACGACAATTACTATACTTATTACTCTTATTATTATCAATCTAACTCATATTATTAGCCATATTATGATTATATGATCGATAGGACGACAATTACTATACTTATTACTCTTATTATTATCAATCTAACTCATATTATTAGCCATATTATGCTTATATGATCGATAGGACGACAATTACTATACTTGTTATTCTTATTTTTATCAACCTAACTCATATTATTAACCATGTTATGCAAATATGACCGATAGAATGACAATTACTATACCTATTACTCCTATTATTATCAATCTAACTCATATTATTAGCCACATTATGCTTACATGATCAATAGAACGACAATTGCTATACTTATTACACTCACAGTTATCAATCTAACTCATATTATTAGCCATATTATGCTCATATGATCGATAGAACGACAATTACTATACTTATTACACTCACTGTTATCAATCCAACTCATATTATTAACCATATTAAGCAGATATGATCGATAGAACGACAATTACTATACTTATTGCTCTTATTATTATCAATCTAACTCATATTATTAGCCATATTATGCTTATATGATCGATAGAACGACAATTACTATACTTATTACTCTTATTATTATCAATCTAACTCATATTGTTAGCCATATTATGCTTAAATGATCGACAGAACGACAATTACTGTACTTATTACTCTTATTATTATCAATCTAACTCATATTATTACCCATATTATACTTATATGATCGATAGAACGTCAATTACTATACTTTTTACGCTTATTATTATCAATCTAACTCATACTATTAGCCATTTTATGCTTATATGATCGGTAGAACGATAATTACTATACTCATTACTCGTATCATTATCAATATAACTCATATTATTAGCCATATTATGCTTATATGATCGATAGAACGACAATTACTCTACTTATTATTCTTACTTTTATCAACCTAACTTATATTATTAGTTATATTATGCTTAAATGATCGATAGAACGACAATTACTATACTCACTACTTTTATTATTATCACTCTAACTCATATTATTAGCCATATTATGCTTATATGATGGATAGAACGACAATTACTGTACTTATTACTCTTATCATTTTCAATCTAACTCATATTATGAGCCATATTATGCTTATATGATCGATAGGACGACAATTACTATACTTATTACTCTTATTATTATGAATCTAACTCACATTATTAGCCATATTATGCTTATATGATCGGTAGAACGAAAATTACTCTACTTATTACTCTTATTATTATCAATCTAACTCATATTATTAGCCATATTATGCTTATATGATCGATAGGACGACAATTACTATACTCAGTACTCTTATTATTATCAATCTAACTCATATTATTAGCCACATTATGCTTATATGATCGATAGAACGACAATTACTATACTTATTACTCTTATTATTATCAATCTAACTCATATTATTAGCCATATGATGATTATATGATCGATAGGACGACAATTACTATACTTATTACTCTTATTATTATCAATCTAACTCATATTATTAGCCATATTATGCTTATATGATCGATAGGACGACAATTACTATACCTGTTATTCTTATTTTTATCAACCTAACTCATATTATTAACCATGTTATGCAAATATGACCGATAGAATGACAATTACTATACCTATTACTCCTATTATTATCAATCTAACTCATATTATTAGCCATATTGTGCTTATGTGATTGACGGAACGACAATCACTATACTTATTACACTCACTGTTATCAATCTTACTCATATTATTAACCATATTATGCTAATATGATCGATAGGACGACAATTACTATACTTATTACTCTTATTATTATCAATCTAACTCATATTATTAGCCATATTGAACTTATATGATCGATAGAACGACAATTACTATACTTATTACACTCACTATTATCAATCTAAATAATATTATTAGCCATATTATGCTTATATGATCGATAGAACGACAATTACTATACTCAGTACTCTTATTATTATCAATCTAACTCATATTATTAGCCACATTATGCTTACATGATCAATAGAACGACAATTGCTATACTTATTACACTCACAGTTATCAATCTAACTCATATTATTAGCCATATTATGCTCATATGATCGATAGAACGACAATTACTATACTTATTACACTCACTGTTATCAATCCAACTCATATTATTAACCATATTAAGCAGATATGATCGATAGAACGACAATTACTATACTTATTGCTCTTATTATTATCAATCTAACTCATATTGTTAGCCATATTATGCTTAAATGATCGACAGAACGACAATTACTGTACTTATTACCCTTATTATTATCAATCTAACTCATATTATTACCCATATTATACTTATATGATCGATAGAACGACAATTACTATACTTTTTACTCTTATTATTATCAATCTAACTCATATTATTAGCCATATTATGCTTATATGATCGATAGGACGACAATTACTATACTTGTTATTCTTATTTTTATCAACCTAACTCATATTATTAACCATGTTATGCAAATATGACCGATAGAATGACAATTACTATACCTATTACTCCTATTATTATCAATCTAACTCATATTATTAGCCATATTGTGCTTATGTGATCGACGGAACGACAATCACTATACTTATTACACTCACTGTTATGAATCTTACTCATATTATTAACCATATTATGCTAATATGATCGATAGGACGACAATTACTATACTTATTACTCTTATTATTATCAATCTAACTCATATTATTAGCCATATTGAACTTATATGATCGATAGAACGACAATTACTATACTTATTACACTCACTATTATCAATCTAAATAATATTATTAGCCATATTATGCTTATATGATCGATAGAACGACAATTACTATACTCAGTACTCTTATTATTATCAATCTAACTCATATTATTAGCCACATTATGCTCACATGATCAATAGAACGACAATTGCTATACTTATTACACTCACTGTTATCAATCCAACTCATATTATTAACCATATTAAGCAGATATGATCGATAGAACGACAATTACTATACTTATTGCTCTTATTATTATCAATCTAACTCATATTGTTAGCCATATTATGCTTATATGATCGATAGGACGACAATTACTATACTTGTTATTCTTATTTTTATCAACCTAACTCATATTATTAACCATGTTATGCAAATATGACCGATAGAATGACAATTACTATACCTATTACTCCTATTATTATCAATCTAACTCATATTATTAGCCATATTGTGCTTATGTGATCGACGGAACGACAATCACTATACTTATTACACTCACTGTTATGAATCTTACTCATATTATTAACCATATTATGCTAATATGATCGATAGGACGACAATTACTATACTTATTACTCTTATTATTATCAATCTAACTCATATTATTAGCTATATTGAACTTATATGATCGATAGAACGACAATTACTATACTTATTACACTCACTATTATCAATCTAAATAATATTATTAGCCATATTATGCTTATATGATCGATAGAACGACAATTACTATAGTCAGTACTCTTATTATTATCAATCTAACTCATATTATTAGCCACATTATGCTCACATGATCAATAGAACGACAATTGCTATACTTATTACACTCACAGTTATCAATCTAACTCATATTATTAGCCATATTATGCTCATATGATCGATAGAACGACAATTACTGTACTTATTACACTCACTGTTATCAATCCAACTCATATTATTAACCATATTAAGCAGATATGATCGATAGAACGACAATTACTATACTTATTGCTCTTATTATTATCAATCTAACTCATATTATTACGCGTATTATGCTTAAATGATCGACAGAACGACAATTACTGTACTTATTACTCTTATTATTATCAATCTAACTCATATTATTACCCATATTATGCTTATATGATCGATAGAACGTCAATTACTATACTTTTTACTCTTATTATTATCAATATAACTCATATTATTAGCCATATTATGCTTATATGATCGATAGAACGACAATTACTCTACTTATTATTCTTACTTTTATCAACCTAACTTATATTATTAGCTATATTATGCTTAAATGATCGATAGAACGACAATTACTATACTCACTACTTTTATTATTATCACTCTAACTCATATTATTAGCCATATTATGCTTATATGATCGATAGAATGACAATTACTGTACTTATTACTCTTATCATTATCAATCTAACTCATATTATTAGCCATATTATGCTTATATGATCGATAGAACGACAATTACTATACTCAGTACTCTTATTATTATCAATCTAACTCATATTATTAGCCACATTATGCTTACATGATCAATAGAACGACAATTGCTATACTTATTACACTCACAGTTATCAATCTAACTCATATTATTAGCCATATTATGCTCATATGATCGATAGAACGACAATTACTATACTTATTACACTCACTGTTATCAATCCAACTCATATTATTAACCATATTAAGCAGATATGATCGATAGAACGACAATTACTATACTTTTTACTCTTATTACTATCAATCTAACTCATATTATTAGCCATATTATGCTTATATGATCGATAAAACGACAATTACTATACTTATTACTCTTATTATTATCAATCTAACTCATATTATTAGCCATATTATGATTATATGATCGATAGGACGACAATTACTATACTTATTACTCTTACTATTATCAATCTAACTCATATTATTAGCCATATTATGCTTATATGATCGATAGGACGACAATTACTATACTTGTTATTCTTATTTTTATCAACCTAACTCATATTATTAACCATGTTATGCAAATATGACCGATAGAATGACAATTACTATACCTATTACTCCTATTATTATCAATCTAACTCATATTATTAGCCATATTGTGCTTATGTGATCGACAGAACGACAATCACTATACTTATTACACTCACTGTTATCAATCTAACTCATATTATTAACCATATTACGCAAATATGATCGATAGAACGACAATTACTATACTTTTTACTCTTATTACTATCAATCTAACTCATATTATTAGCCATATTATGCTTATATGATCGATAGAACGACAATTACTATACTCAGTACTCTTATTATTATCAATCTAACTCATATTATTAGCCACATTATGCTTACATGATCAATAGAACGACAATTGCTATACTTATTACACTCACAGTTATCAATCTAACTCATATTATTAGCCATATTATGCTCATATGATCGATAGAACGACAATTACTATACTTATTACACTCACTGTTATCAATCCAACTCATATTATTAACCATATTAAGCAGATATGATCGATAGAACGACAATTACTATACTTACTGCTCTTATTATTATCAATCTAACTCATATTATTAGCCATATTATGCTTATATGATCGATAGAACGACAATTACTATACTTATTACTCTTATTATTATCAATCTAACTCATATTGTTAGCCATATTATGCTTAAATGATCGACAGAACGACAATTACTGTACTTATTACTCTTATTATTATCAATCTAACTCATATTATTACCCATATTATACTTATATGATCGATAGAACGTCAATTACTATACTTTTTACGCTTATTATTATCAATCTAACTCATACTATTAGCCATTTTATGCTTATATGATCGGTAGAACGATAATTACTATACTCATTACTCGTATCATTATCAATATAACTCATATTATTAGCCATATTATGCTTATATGATCGATAGAACGACAATTACTCTACTTATTATTCTTACTTTTATCAACCTAACTTATATTATTAGCTATATTATGCTTAAATGATCGATAGAACGACAATTACTATACTCACTACTTTTATTATTATCACTCTAACTCATATTATTAGCCATATTATGCTTATATGATGGATAGAACGACAATTACTGTACTTATTACTCTTATCATTTTCAATCTAACTCATATTATGAGCCATATTATGCTTATATGATCGATAGGACGACAATTACTATACTTATTACTGTTATTATTATCAACCTAACTCATATTATTAGCCATATTATGTTTATATGATCGATAGAACGACAATTACTATACTTATTACTCTTATTATTATTAATCTAACTCACATTATTAGCCATATTATGCTTATATGATCGACAGAACGACAATGACTATACTTATTACACTCACTATTATCAATCTAACTCATATTATTTACCACATCATGCAGATATCATCGATAGAACGACAATTACTATACATATTACTCCTATTATTATCAATCTAACTCATATTATTAGCCATATTATGCTTATATGATCGATAGAACCAAAATTACTATACTCAGTACTCTTATTATTATCAATCTAACTCATATTATTAGCCACATTATGCTTACATGATCGATAGAACGACAATCACTATACTTATTCCACTCACTGTTATCAATCCAACTCATATTATTAACCATATTAAGCAGATATGATCGATAGAACGACAATTACTATACTTATTGCTCTTATTATTATCAATCTAACTCATATTATTAGCCATATTATGCTTATATGATCGATAGAACGACAATTACTATACTTATTACTCTTATTATTATCAATCTAACTCATATTGTTAGCCATATTATGCTTAAATGATCGACAGAACGACAATTACTGTACTTATTACTCTTATTATTATCAATCTAACTCATATTATTACCCATATTATACTTATATGATCGATAGAACGTCAATTACTATACTTTTTACGCTTATTATTATCAATCTAACTCATACTATTAGCCATTTTATGCTTATATGATCGGTAGAACGATAATTACTATACTCATTACTCGTATCATTATCAATATAACTCATATTATTAGCCATATTATGCTTATATGATCGATAGAACGACAATTACTCTACTTATTATTCTTACTTTTATCAACCTAACTTATATTATTAGCTATATTATGCTTAAATGATCGATAGTACGACAATTACTATACTCACTACTTTTATTATTATCACTCTAACTCATATTATTAGCCATATTATGCTTATATGATGGATAGAACGACAATTACTGTTCTTATTACTCTTATCATTTTCAATCTAACTCATATTATGAGCCATATTATGCTTATATGATCGATAGGACGACAATTACTATACTTATTACTCTTATTATTATCAACCTAACTCATATTATTAGCCATATTATGTTTATATGATCGATAGAACGACAATTACTATACTTATTACTCTTATTATTATGAATCTAACTCACATTATTAGCCATATTATGCTTATATGATCGGTAGAACGAAAATTACTCTACTTATTACTCTTATTATTATCAATCTAACTCATATTATTAGCCATATTATGCTTATATGATCGGTAGGACGACAATTACTATACTTATTACTCTTATTATTATCAATCTAACTCACATTATTAGCCATATTATGCTTATATGATCGACAGAACGACAATGACTATACTTATTACACTCACTATTATCAATCTAACTCATATTATTTACCACATCATGCAGATATCATCGATAGAACGACAATTACTATACATATTACTCCTATTATTATCAATCTAACTCATATTATTAGCCATATTATGCTTATATGATCGATAGAACCAAAATTACTATACTCAGTACTCTTATTATTATCAATCTAACTCATATTATTAGCCACATTATGCTTACATGATCGATAGAACGACAATCACTATACTTATTCCACTCACTGTTATCAATCTAACTCATATTATTAAACATATTATGCAAATATGATCGATAGAACGACAATTACTATACTTATTACTCTTATTATTATCAATCTAACTCATATTATTAGCCTTATTATGCTTATATGATCGATAGAACCACAATTACTATGCTTATTACACTCACTATTATCAATCCAACTCATATTATTAACCATATTATGCAGATGTGATCGATAGGACGACAATTACTATATTTATTACTCTTATTATTATCAATCTAACTCATATTATTAGCCATATTATGCTTATATGATCGGTAGAACGATAATTACTATACCTATTACTCTTATTATTATCAATCTAACTCATATTATTAGCCACATTATGCTTATATGATCGATAGAACGACAATTACTATACTTATTACTCTTATTATTATCAAACTAACTAATATTATTAGCCATATTATGCTTATATGATCGATAGAACGACAATTACTATACTCACTACATTTATTATTATCAACCTAACTCATATTATTAGCCATATTATGCTTATATGATCGGTAGAACGACAATTACTGTACTTATTACTCTTATCATTATCAATCTAACTCATATTATTAGCCATATTATGCTTATATGATCGATAGAACGACAATTACTCTACTTATTATTCTTACTTTTATCAACCTAACTTATATTATTAGCTATATTATGCTTAAATGATCGATAGAACGACAATTAATATACTCACTACTTTTATTATTATCACTCTAACTCATATTATTAGCCATATTATGCTTATATGATCGATAGAACGACAATTACTGTACGCATTACTCTTATCATTATCAATCTAACTCATATTATTAGCCATATTATGCTTATATGATCGATAGAACGACAATTACTATACTCAGTACTCTTATTATTATCAATCTGACTCATATTATTAGCCACATTATGCTTACATGATCAATAGAACGACAATTGCTATACTTATTACACTCACAGTTATCAATCTAACTCATATTATTAGCCATATTATGCTCATATGATCGATAGAACGACAATTACTATACATATTACACTCACTGTTATCAATCCAACTCATATTATTAACCATATTAAGCAGATATGATCGATAGAACGACAATTACTATACTTATTGCTCTTATTATTATCAATCTAACTCATATTATTAGCCATATTATGCTTATATGATCGATAGAACGACAATTACTATACTTATTACTCTTATTATTATCAATCTAACTCATATTATTTGCCATATTATGCTTATATGATCGATAGAACCAAAATTACTGTACTTATTACTCTTATCATTATCAATCTAACTCTTATTATTAGCCATATTATGCTTATATGATTGATAGAACGACAATTACTATACTTATTACTCTTGTTATTATCAATCTAACTCATATTATTAGCCATATTGTGCTTATGTGATCGACGGAACGACAATCACTATACTTATTACACTCACTGTTATCAATCTAACTCATATTATTAACCATATTATGCTAATATGATCGATAGGACGACAATTACTATACTTATTACTCTTATTATTATCAATCTAACTCATATTATTAGCAATATTGAACTTATATGATCGATAGAACGACAATTACTATACTTATTACACTCACTATTATCAATCTAAATAATATTATTAGCCATATTATGCTTATATGATCGATAGAACGACAATTACTATACTCAGTACTCTTATTATTATCAATCTAACTCATATTATTAGCCACATTATGCTTACATGATCAATAGAACGACAATTGCTATACTTTTTACACTCACAGTTATCAATCTAACTCATATTATTAGCCATATTATGCTCATATGATCGATAGAACGACAATTACTATACTTATTACACTCACTGTTATCAATCCAACTCATATTATTAACCATATTAAGCAGATATGATCGATAGAACGACAATTACTATACTTATTGCTCTTATTATTATCAATCTAACTCATATAATTACCCATATTATGCTTATATGATCGATAGAACGACAATTACTATACTTATTACTCTTATTATTATCAATCTAACTCATATTGTTAGCCATATTATGCTTAAATGATCGACAGAACGACAATTACTGTACTTATTACTCTTATTATTATCAATCTAACTCATATTATTACCCATATTATGCTTATATGATCGATAGAACGTCAATTACTATACTTTTTACTCTTATTATTATCAATCTAACTCATATTATTAGCCATTTTATGCTTAAATGATCGGTAGAACGATAATTACTATACTCATTACTCGTATCATTATCAATATAACTCATATTATTAGCCATATTATGCTTATATGATCGATAGAACGACAATTACTCTACTTATTATTCTTACATTTATCAACCTAACTTATATTATTAGCTATATTATGCTTAAATGATCGATAGAACGACAATTACTATACTCACTACTTTTATTATTATCACTCTAACTCATATTATTAGCCATATTATGCTTATATGATCGATAGAACGACAATTACTGTACTTATTACTCTTATCATTATCAATCTAACTCATATTATTAGCCATATTATGCTTATATGATCGATAGAACGACAATTACTATACTCAGTACTCTTATTATTATCAATCTAACTCATATTATTAGCCACATTATGCTTACATGATCAATAGAACGACAATTGCTATACTTATTACACTCACAGTTATCAATCTAACTCATATTATTAGCCATATTATGCTCATATGATCGATAGAACGACAATTACTATACTTATTACACTCACTGTTATCAATCCAACTCATATTATTAACCATATTAAGCAGATATGATCGATAGAACGAAAATTACTATACTTTTTACTCTTATTACTATCAATCTAACTCATATTATTAGCCATATTATGCTTATATGATCGATAGAACGACAATTACTATACTTATTACTCTTATTATTATCAATCTAACTCATATTATTAGCCATATGATGATTATATGATCGATAGGACGACAATTACTATACTTATTACTCTTATTATTATCAATCTAACTCATATTATTAGCCATATTATGCTTATATGATCGATAGGACGACAATTACTATACTTGTTATTCTTATTTTTATCAACCTAACTCATATTATTAACCATGTTATGCAAATATGACCGATAGAATGACAATTACTATACCTATTACTCCTATTATTATCAATCTAACTCATATTATTAGCCATATTGTGCTTATGTGATTGACGGAACGACAATCACTATACTTATTACACTCACTGTTATCAATCTTACTCATATTATTAACCATATTATGCTAATATGATCGATAGGACGACAATTACTATACTTATTACTCTTATTATTATCAATCTAACTCATATTATTAGCCATATTGAACTTATATGATCGATAGAACGACAATTACTATACTTATTACACTCACTATTATCAATCTAAATAATATTATTAGCCATATTATGCTTATATGATCGATAGAACGACAATTACTATACTCAGTACTCTTATTATTATCAATCTAACTCATATTATTAGCCGCATTATGCTTACATGATCAATAGAACGACAATTGCTATACTTATTACACTCACAGTTATCAATCTAACTCATATTATTAGCCATATTATGCTCATATGATCGATAGAACGACAATTACTATACTTACTACACTCACTGTTATCAATCCAACTCATATTATTAACCATATTAAGCAGATATGATCGATAGAACGACAATTACTATACTTATTGCTCTTATTATTATCAATCTAACTCATATTGTTAGCCATATTATGCTTAAATGATCGACAGAACGACAATTACTGTACTTATTACCCTTATTATTATCAATCTAACTCATATTATTACCCATATTATACTTGTATGATCGATAGAACGACAATTACTATACTTTTTACTCTTATTATTATCAATCTAACTCATATTATTAGCCATATTATGCTTATATGATCGATAGGACGACAATTACTATACTTGTTATTCTTATTTTTATCAACCTAACTCATATTATTAACCATGTTATGCAAATATGACCGATAGAATGACAATTACTATACCTATTACTCCTATTATTATCAATCTAACTCATATTATTAGCCATATTGTGCTTATGTGATCGACGGAACGACAATGACTATACTTATTACACTCACTGTTATGAATCTTACTCATATTATTAACCATATTATGCTAATATGATCGATAGGACGACAATTACTATACTTATTACTCTTATTGTTATCAATCTAACTCATATTATTAGCCATATTGAACTTATATGATCGATAGAACGACAATTACTATACTTATTACACTCACTATTATCAATCTAAATAATATTATTAGCCATATTATGCTTATATGATCGATAGAACGACAATTACTATACTCAGTACTCTTATTATTATCAATCTAACTCATATTATTAGCCACATTATGCTCACATGATCAATAGAACGACAATTGCTATACTTATTACACTCACAGTTATCAATCTAACTCATATTATTAGCCATATTATGCTCATATGATCGATAGAACGACAATTACTGTACTTATTACACTCACTGTTATCAATCCAACTCATATTATTAACCATATTAAGCAGATATGATCGATAGAACGACAATTACTATACTTATTGCTCTTATTATTATCAATCTAACTCATATTATTACGCGTATTATGCTTAAATGATCGACAGAACGACAATTACTGTACTTATTACTCTTATTATTATCAATCTAACTCATATTATTACCCATATTATGCTTATATGATCGATAGAACGTCAATTACTATACTTTTTACTCTTATTATTATCAATATAACTCATATTATTAGCCATATTATGCTTATATGATCGATAGAACGACAATTACTCTACTTATTATTCTTACTTTTATCAACCTAACTTATATTATTAGCTATATTATGCTTAAATGATCGATAGAACGACAATTACTATACTCACTACTTTTATTATTATCACTCTAACTCATATTATTTGCCATATTATGCTTATATGATCGATAGAACGACAATTACTGTACTTATTACTCTTATCATTATCAATCTAACTCATATTATTAGCCATATTATGCTTATATGATCGATAGAACGACAATTACTATACTCAGTACTCTTATTATTATCAATCTAACTCATATTATTAGCCACATTATGCTTACATGATCAATAGAACGACAATTGCTATACTTATTACACTCACAGTTATCAATCTAACTCATATTATTAGCCATATTATGCTCATATGATGGATAGAACGACAATTACTATACTTATTACACTCACTGTTATCAATCCAACTCATATTATTAACCATATTAAGCAGATATGATCGATAGAACGACAATTACTATACTTTTTACTCTTATTACTATCAATCTAACTCATATTATTAGCCATATTATGCTTATATGATCGATAGAACGACAATTACTATACTTATTACTCTTATTATTATCAATCTAACTCATATTATTAGCCATATTATGATTATATGATCGATAGGACGACAATTACTATACTTATTGCTCTTATTATTATCAATCTAACTCATATTATTAGCCATATTATGCTTATATGATCGATAGGACGACAATTACTATACTTGTTATTCTTATTTTTATCAACCTAACTCATATTATTAACCATGTTATGCAAATATGACCGATAGAATGACAATTACTATAACTATTACTCCTATTATTATCAATCTAACTCATATTATTAGCCATATTGTGCTTATGTGATCGACAGAACGACAATCACTATACTTATTACACTCACTGTTATCAATCTAACTCATATTATTAACCATATTACGCAAATATGATCGATAGAACGACAATTACTATACTTTTTACTCTTATTACTATCAATCTAACTCATATTATTAGCCATATTATGCTTATATGATCGATAGAACGACAATTACTATACTCAGTACTCTTATTATTATCAATCTGACTCATATTATTAGCCACATTATGCTTACATGATCAATAGAACGACAATTGCTATACTTATTACACTCACAGTTATCAATCTAACTCATATTATTAGCCATATTATGCTCATATGATCGATAGAACGACAATTACTATACTTATTACACTCACTGTTATCAATCCAACTCATATTATTAACCATATTAAGCAGATATGATCGATAGAACGACAATTACTATACTTATTACTCTTATTATTATCAATCTAACTCATATTGTTAGCCATATTATGCTTAAATGATCGACAGAACGACAATTACTGTACTTATTACTCTTATTATTATCAATCTAACTCATATTATTACCCATATTATACTTATATGATCGATAGAACGTCAATTACTATACTTTTTACGCTTATTATTATCAATCTAACTCATATTATTAGCCATTTTATGCTTATATGATCGGTAGAACGATAATTACTATACTCACTACTTTTATTATTATCACTCTAACACATATTATTAGCCATATTATGCTTATATGATCGATAGAACGACAATTACTGTACTTATTACTCTTATCATTATCAATCTAACTCATATTATGAGCCATATTATGCTTATATGATCGATAGGACGACAATTACTATACTTATTACTCTTATTATTATCAACCTAACTCATATTATTAGCCATATTATGTTTATATGATCGATAGAACGACAATTACTATACTTATTACTCTTATTATTATGAATCTAACTCACATTATTAGCCATATTATGCTTATATGATCGGTAGAACGAAAATTACTCTACTTATTACTCTTATTATTATCAATCTAACTCATATTATTAGCCATATTATGCTTATATGATCGATAGGACGACAATTACTATACTTATTACTCTTATTATTATCAATCTAACTCACATTATTAGCCATATTATGCTTATATGATCGACAGAACGACAATGACTATACTTATTACACTCACTATTATCAATCTAACTCATATTATTTACCACATCATGCAGATATCATCGATAGAACGACAATTACTATACATATTACTCCTATTATTATCAATCTAACTCATATTATTAGCCATATTATGCTTATATGATCGATAGAACCAAAATTACTGTACTTATTACTCTTATCATTATCAATCTAACTCTTATTATTAGCCATATTATGCTTATATGATCGATAGAACGACAATTACTATACTTATTACTCTTATTATTATCAATCTAACTCATATTATTAGCCATATTGTGCTTATGTGATCGACGGAACGACAATTACTATACTTTTTACTCTTATTACTATCAATCTAACTCATATTATTAGCCATATTATGCTTATATGATCGATAGAACGACAATTACTATACTTATTACTCTTATTATTATCAATCTAACTCATATTATTAGCCATATTATGATTATATGATCGATAGGACGACAATTACTATACTTATTACTCTTATTATTATCAATCTAACTCATATTATTAGCCATATTATGCTTATATGATCGATAGGACGACAATTACTATACTTGTTATTCTTATTTTTATCAACCTAACTCATATTATTAACCATGTTATGCAAATATGACCGATAGAATGACAATTATTATACCTATTACTCCTATTATTATCAATCTAACTCATATTATTAGCCAAATTGTGCTTATGTGATCGACGGAACGACAATCACTATACTTATTACACTCACTGTTATCAATCTAACTCATATTATTAACCATATTATGCTAATATGATCGATAGGACGACAATTACTATACTTATTACTCTTATTATTATCAATCTAACTCATATTATTAGCCATATTGAACTTATATGATCGATAGAACGACAATTACTATACTTATTACACTCACTATTATCAATCTAAATAATATTATTAGCCATATTATGCTTATATGATCGATAGAACGACAATTACTATACTCAGTACTCTTATTATTATCAATCTAACTCATATTATTAGCCACATTATGCTTACATGATCAATAGAACGACAATTGCTATACTTATTACACTCACAGTTATCAATCTAACTCATATTATTAGCCATATTATGCTCATATGATCGATAGATCGACAATTACTATACTTATTGCTCTTATTATTATCAATCTAACTCATATTATTACCCATATTATGCTTAAATGATCGACAGAACGACAATTACTGTACTTATTACTCTTATTATTATCAATCTAACTCATATTATTACCCATATTATGCTTATATGATCGATAGAACGTCAATTACTATACTTTTTACTCTTATTATTATCAATCTAACTCATATTATTAGCCATTTTATGCTTATATGATCGGTAGAACGATAATTACTATACTCATTACTCGTATCATTATCAATATAACTCATATTATTAGCCATATTATGCTTATATGATCGATAGAACGACAATTACTCTACTTATTATTCTTACTTTTATCAACCTAACTTATATTATTAGCTATATTATGCTTAAATGATCGATAGAACGACAATTACTATACTCACTACTTTCATTATTATCACTCTAACTCATATTATTAGCCATATTATGCTTATATGATCGATAGAACGACAATTACTGTACTTATTACTCTTATCATTATCAATCTAACTCATATTATAAGCCATATTATGCTTATATGATCGATAGAACGACAATTACTATACTCAGTACTCTTATTATTATCAATCTAACTCATATTATTAGCCACATTATGCTTACATGATCAATAGAACGACAATTGCTATACTTATTACACTCACAGTTATCAATCTAACTCATATTATTAGCCATATTATGCTCATATGATCGATAGAACGACAATTACTATACTTATTACACTCACTGTTATCAATCCAACTCATATTATTAACCATATTAAGCAGATATGATCGATAGAACGACAATTACTATACTTTTTACTCTTATTACTATCAATCTAACTCATATTATTAGCCATATTATGCTTATATGATCGATAGAACGACAATTACTATACTTATTACTCTTATTATTATCAATCTAACTCATATTATTAGCCATATTATGATTATATGATCGATAGGACGACAATTACTATACTTATTACTCTTATTATTATCAATCTAACTCATATTATTAGCCATATTATGCTTATATGATCGATAGGACGACAATTACTATACTTGTTATTCTTATTTTTATCAACCTAACTCATATTATTAACCATGTTATGCAAATATGACCGATAGAATGACAATTACTATACCTATTACTCCTATTATTATCAATCTAACTCATATTATTAGCCATATTGTGCTTATGTGATCGACGGAACGACAATCACTATACTTATTACACTCACTGTTATCAATCTAACTCTTATTATTAACCATATTATGCTAATATGATCGATAGGACGACAGTTACTATACTTTTTACTCTTATTATTATCAATCTAACTCATATTATTAGCCATATTGAACTTATATGATCGATAGAACGACAATTACTATACTTATTACACTCACTATTATCAATCTAAATAATATTATTAGCCATATTATGCTTATATGATCGATAGAACGACAATTACTATACTCAGTACTCTTATTATTATCAATCTAACTCATATTATTAGCCATATTGAACTTATATGATCGATAGAACGACAATTACTATACTTATTACACTCACTATTATCAATCTAAATAATATTATTAGCCATATTATGCTTATATGATCGATAGAACGACAATTACTATACTCAGTACTCTTATTATTATCAATCTAACTCATATTATTAGCCACATTATGCTTACATGATCAATAGAACGACAATTGCTATACTTATTACACTCACAGTTATCAATCTAACTCATATTATTAGCCATATTATGCTCATATGATCGATAGAACGACAATTACTATACTTATTGCTCTTATTATTATCAATCTAACTCATACTATTACCCATATTATGCTTAAATGATCGACAGAACGACAATTACTATACTTTTTACTCTTATTATTATCAATCTAACTCATATTATTAGCCATTTTATGCTTATATGATCGGTAGAACGATAATTACTATACTCATTACTCGTATCATTATCAATATAACTCATATTATTAGCCATATTATGCTTATATGATCGATAGAACGACAATTACTCTACTTATTATTCTTACTTTTATCAACCTAACTTATATTATTAGCTATATTATGCTTAAATGATCGATAGAACGACAATTACTATACTCACTACTTTTATTATTATCACTCTAACTCATATTATTAGCCATATTATGCTTATATGATCGATAGAACGACAATTACTGTACTTATTACTCTTATCATTATCAATCTAACTCATATTATAAGCCATATTATGCTTATATGATCGATAGAACGACAATTACTATACTCAGTACTCTTATTATTATCAATCTAACTCATATTATTAGCCACATTATGCTTACATGATCAATAGAACGACAATTGCTATACTTATTACACTCACAGTTATCAATCTAACTCATATTATTAGCCATATTATGCTCATATGATCGATAAAACGACAATTACTATACTTATTACACTCACTGTTATCAATCCAACTCATATTATTAACCATATTAAGCAGATATGATCGATAGAACGACAATTACTATACTTTTTACTCTTATTACTATCAATCTAACTCATATTATTAGACATATTATGCTTATATGATCGATAGAACGACAATTACTATACTCAGTACTCTTATTATTATCAATCTAACTCATATTATTAGCCACATTATGCTTACATGATCAATAGAACGACAATTGCTATACTTATTACACTCACAGTTATCAATCTAACTCATATTATTAGCCATATTATGCTCATATGATCGATAGAACGACAATTACTATACTTATTACACTCACTGTTATCAATCCAACTCACATTATTAACCATATTAAGCAGATATGATCGATAGAACGACAATTACTATACTTTTTACTCTTATTACTATCAATCTAACTCATATTATTAGCCATATTATGCTTATATGATCGATAGAACGACAATTACTATACTTATTACTCTTATTATTATCAATCTAACTCATATTATTAGCCATATTATGATTATATGATCGATAGGACGACAATTACTATACTTATTACTCTTATTATTATCAATCTAACTCATATTATTAGCCATATTATGCTTATATGATCGATAGGACGACAATTACTATACTTGTTATTCTTATTTTTATCAACCTAACTCATATTATTAACCATGGTATGCAAATATGACCGATAGAATGACAATTACTATACCTATTACTCCTATTATTATCAATCTAACTCATATTATTAGCCATATTTTGCTTATGTGATCGACGGAACGACAATCACTATACTTATTACACTCACTGTTATCAATCCAACTCATATTATTAACCATATTATGCTAATATGATCGATAGGACGACAATTACTATACTTATTACTCTTATTATTATCAATCTAACTCATATTATTAGCCATATTATGATTATATGATCGATAGGACGACAATTACTATACTTATTACTCTTATTATTATCAATCTAACTCATATTATTAGCCATATTATGCTTATATGATCGATAGGACGACAATTACTATACTTGTTATTCTTATTTTTATCAACCTAACTCATATTATTAACCATGTTATGCAAATATGACCGATAGAATGACAATTACTATACCTATTACTCCTATTATTATCAATCTAACTCATATTATTAGCCATATTGTGCTTATGTGATCGACGGAACGACAATCACTATACTTATTACACTCACTGTTATCAATCTAACTCATATTATTAACCATATTATGCTAATATGATCGATAGGACGACAATTACTATACTTATTACTCTTATTATTATCAATCTAACTCATATTATTAGCCATATTGAACTTATATGATCGATAGAACGACAATTACTATACTTATTACACTCACTATTATCAATCTAAATAATATTATTAGCCATATTATGCTTATATGATCGATAGAACGACAATTACTATACCCAGTACTCTTATTATTATCAATCTAACTCATATTATTAGCCACATTATGCTTACATGATCAATAGAACGACAATTGCTATACTTATTACACTCACAGTTATCAATCTAACTCATATTATTAGCCATATTATGCTCATATGATCGATAGAACGACAATTACTATACTTATTGCTCTTATTATTATCAATCTAACTCATATTATTACCCATATTATGCTTAAATGATCGACAGAACGACAATTACTGTACTTATTACTCTTATTATTATCAATCTAACTCATATTATTACCCATATTATGCTTATATGATCGATAGAACGTCAATTACTATACTTTTTACTCTTATTATTATCAATCTAACTCATATTATTAGCCATTTTATGCTTATATGATCGGTAGAACGATAATTACTATACTCATTACTCGTATCATTATCAATATAACTCATATTATTAGCCATATTATGCTTATATGATCGATAGAACGACAATTACTCTACTCATTATTCTTACTTTTATCAACCTAACTTATATTATTAGCTATATTATGCTTAAATGATCGATAGAACGACAATTACTATACTCACTACTTTCATTATTATCACTCTAACTCATATTATTAGCCATATTATGCTTATATGATCGATAGAACGACAATTACTGTACTTATTACTCTTATCATTATCAATCTAACTCATATTATAAGCCATATTATGCTTATATGATCGATAGAACGACAATTACTATACTCAGTACTCTTATTATTATCAATCTAACTCATATTATTAGCCACATTATGCTTACATGATCAATAGAACGACAATTGCTATACTTATTACACTCACAGTTATCAATCTAACTCATATTATTAGCCATATTATGCTCATATGATCGATAGAACGACAATTACTATACTTATTACACTCACTGTTATCAATCCAACTCATATTATTAACCATATTAAGCAGATATGATCGATAGAACGACAATTACTATACTTTTTACTCTTATTACTATCAATCTAACTCATATTATTAGCCATATTATGCTTATATGATCGATAGAACGACAATTACTATACTTATTACTCTTATTATTATCAATCTAACTCATATTATTAGCCATATTATGATTATATGATCGATAGGACGACAATTACTATACTTATTACTCTTATTATTATCAATCTAACTCATATTATTAGCCATATTATGCTTATATGATCGATAGGACGACAATTACTATACTTGTTATTCTTATTTTTATCAACCTAACTCATATTATTAACCATGTTATGCAAATATGACCGATAGAATGACAATTACTATACCTATTACTCCTATTATTATCAATCTAACTCATATTATTAGCCATATTGTGCTTATGTGATCGACGGAACGACAATCACTATACTTATTACACTCACTGTTATCAATCTAACTCATATTATTAACCATATTATGCTAATATGATCGATAGGACGACAATTACTATACTTATTACTCTTATTATTATCAATCTAACTCATATTATTAGCCATATTGAACTTATATGATCGATAGAACGACAATTACTATACTTATTACACTCACTATTATCAATCTAAATAATATTATTAGCCATATTATGCTTATATGATCGATAGAACGACAATTACTATACTCAGTACTCTTATTATTATCAATCTAACTCATATTATTAGCCACATTATGCTTACATGATCAATAGAACGACAATTGCTATACTTATTACACTCACAGTTATCAATCTAACTCATATTATTAGCCATATTATGCTCATATGATCGATAGAACGACAATTACTATACTTATTACACTCACTGTTATCAATCCAACTCACATTATTAACCATATTAAGCAGATATGATCGATAGAACGACAATTACTATACTTTTTACTCTTATTACTATCAATCTAACTCATATTATTAGCCATATTATGCTTATATGATCGATAGAACGACAATTACTATACTTCTTACTCTTATTATTATCAATCTAACTCATATTATTAGCCATATTATGATTATATGATCGATAGGACGACAATTACTATACTTATTACTCTTATTATTATCAATCTAACTCATATTATTAGCCATATTATGCTTATATGATCGATAGGACGACAATTACTATACTTGTTATTCTTATTTTTATCAACCTAACTCATATTATTAACCATGTTATGCAAATATGACCGATAGAATGACAATTACTATACCTATTACTCCTATTATTATCAATCTAACTCATATTATTAGCCATATTGTGCTTATGTGATCGACGGAACGACAATCACTATACTTATTACACTCACTGTTATCAATCTAACTCATATTATTAACCATATTATGCTAATATGATCGATAGGACGACAATTACTATACTTATTACTCTTATTATTATCAATCTAACTCATATTATTAGCCATATTGAACTTATATGATCGATAGAACGACAATTACTATACTTATTACACTCACTATTATCAATCTAAATAATATTATTAGCCATATTATGCTTATATGATCGATAGAACGACAATTACTATACTCAGTACTCTTATTATTATCAATCTAACTCATATTATTAGCCACATTATGCTTACATGATCAATAGAACGACAATTGCTATACTTATTACACTCACAGTTATCAATCTAACTCATATTATTAGCCATATTATGCTCATATGATCGATAGAACGACAATTACTATACTTATTGCTCTTATTATTATCAATCTAACTCATATTATTACCCATATTATGCTTAAATGATCGACAGAACGACAATTACTGTACTTATTACTCTTATTATTATCAATCTAACTCATATTATTACCCATATTATGCTTATATGATCGATAGAACGTCAATTACTATACTTTTTACTCTTATTATTATCAATCTAACTCATATTATTAGCCATTTTATGCTTATATGATCGGTAGAACGATAATTACTATACTCATTACTCGTATCATTATCAATATAACTCATATTATTAGCCATATTATGCTTATATGATCGATAGAACGACAATTACTCTACTTATTATTCTTACTTTTATCAACCTAACTTATATTATTAGCTATATTATGCTTAAATGATCGATAGAACGACAATTACTATACTCACTACTTTCATTATTATCACTCGAACTCATATTATTAGCCATATTATGCTTATATGATCGATAGAACGACAATTACTGTACTTATTACTCTTATCATTATCAATCTAACTCATATTATAAGCCATATTATGCTTATATGATCGATAGAACGACAATTACTATACTCAGTACTCTTATTATTATCAATCTAACTCATATTATTAGCCACATTATGCTTACATGATCAATAGAACGACAATTGCTATACTTATTACACTCACAGTTATCAATCTAACTCATATTATTAGCCATATTATGCTCATATGATCGATAGAACGACAATTACTATACTTATTACACTCACTGTTATCAATCCAACTCATATTATTAACCATATTAAGCAGATATGATCGATAGAACGACAATTACTATACTTTTTACTCTTATTACTATCAATCTAACTCATATTATTAGCCATATTATGCTTATATGATCGATAGAACGACAATTACTATACTTATTACTCTTATTATTATCAATCTAACTCATATTATTAGCCATATTATGATTATATGATCGATAGGACGACAATTACTATACTTATTACTCTTATTATTATCAATCTAACTCATATTATTAGCCATATTGAACTTATATGATCGATAGAACGACAATTACTATACTTATTACACTCACTATTATCAATCTAAATAATATTATTAGCCATATTATGCTTATATGATCGATAGAACGACAATTACTATACTCAGTACTCTTATTATTATCAATCTAACTCATATTATTAGCCACATTATGCTTACATGATCAATAGAACGACAATTGCTATACTTATTACACTCACAGTTATCAATCTAACTCATATTATTAGCCATATTATGCTCATATGATCGATAGAACGACAATTACTATACTTATTACACTCACTGTTATCAATCCAACTCACATTATTAACCATATTAAGCAGATATGATCGATAGAACGACAATTACTATACTTTTTACTCTTATTACTATCAATCTAACTCATATTATTAGCCATATTATGCTTATATGATCGATAGAACGACAATTACTATACTTATTACTCTTATTATTATCAATCTAACTCATATTATTAGCCATATTATGATTATATGATCGATAGGACGACAATTACTATACTTATTACTCTTATTATTATCAATCTAACTCATATTATTAGCCATATTGAACTTATATGATCGATAGAACGACAATTACTATACTTATTACACTCACTATTATCAATCTAAATAATATTATTAGCCATATTATGCTTATATGATCGATAGAACGACAATTACTATACTCAGTACTCTTATTATTATCAACCTAACTCATATTATTAGCCACATTATGCTTACATGATCAATAGAACGACAATTGCTATACTTATTACACTCACAGTTATCAATCTAACTCATATTATTAGCCATATTATGCTCATATGATCGATAGAACGACAATTACTATACTTATTGCTCTTATTATTATCAATCTAACTCATATTATTACCCATATTATGCTTAAATGATCGACAGAACGACAATTACTGTACTTATTACTCTTATTATTATCAATCTAACTCATATTATTACCCATATTATGCTTATATGATCGATAGAACGTCAATTACTATACTTTTTACTCTTATTATTATCAATCTAACTCATATTATTAGCCATTTTATGCTTATATGATCGGTAGAACGATAATTACTATACTCATTACTCGTATCATTATCAATATAACTCATATTATTAGCCATATTATGCTTATATGATCGATAGAACGACAATTACTCTACTTATTATTCTTACTTTTATCAACCTAACTTATATTATTAGCTATATTATGCTTAAATGATCGATAGAACGACAATTACTATACTCACTACTTTCATTATTATCACTCTAACTCATATTATTAGCCATATTATGCTTATATGATCGATAGAACGACAATTACTGTACTTATTACTCTTATCATTATCAATCTAACTCATATTATAAGCCATATTATGCTTATATGATCGATAGAACGACAATTACTATACTCAGTACTCTTATTATTATCAATCTAACTCATATTATTAGCCACATTATGCTTACATGATCAATAGAACGACAATTGCTATACTTATTACACTCACAGTTATCAATCTAACTCATATTATTAGCCATATTATGCTCATATGATCGATAGAACGACAATTACTATACTTATTACACTCACTGTTATCAATCCAACTCATATTATTAACCATATTAAGCAGATATGATCGATAGAACGACAATTACTATACTTTTTACTCTTATTACTATCAATCTAACTCATATTATTAGCCATATTATGCTTATATGATCGATAGAACGACAATTACTATACTTATTACTCTTATTATTATCAATCTAACTCATATTATTAGCCATATTATGATTATATGATCGATAGGACGACAATTACTATACTTATTACTCTTATTATTATCAATCTAACTCATATTATTAGCCATATTATGCTTATATGATCGATAGGACGACAATTACTATACTTGTTATTCTTATTTTTATCAACCTAACTCATATTATTAACCATGTTATGCAAATATGACCGATAGAATGACAATTACTATACCTATTACTCCTATTATTATCAATCTAACTCATATTATTAGCCATATTGTGCTTATGTGATCGACGGAACGACAATCACTATACTTATTACACTCACTGTTATCAATCTAACTCATATTATTAACCATATTATGCTAATATGATCGATAGGACGACAATTACTATACTTTTTACTCTTATTATTATCAATCTAACTCATATTATTAGCCATATTGAACTTATATGATCGATAGAACGACAATTACTATACTTATTACACTCACTATTATCAATCTAAATAATATTATTAGCCATATTATGCTTATATGATCGATAGAACGACAATTACTATACTCAGTACTCTTATTATTATCAATCTAACTCATATTATTAGCCACATTATGCTTACATGATCAATAGAACGACAATTGCTATACTTATTACACTCACAGTTATCAATCTAACTCATATTATTAGCCATATTATGCTCATATGATCGATAGAACGACAATTACTATACTTATTACACTCACTGTTATCAATCCAACTCATATTATTAACCATATTAAGCAGATATGATCGATAGAACGACAATTACTATACTTTTTACTCTTATTACTATCAATCTAACTCATATTATTAGCCATATTATGCTTATATGATCGATAGAACGACAATTACTATACTTATTACTCTTATTATTATCAATCTAACTCATATTATTAGCCATATTATGATTATATGATCGATAGGACGACAATTACTATACTTATTACTCTTATTATTATCAATCTAACTCATATTATTAGCCATATTGAACTTATATGATCGATAGAACGACAATTACTATACTTATTACACTCTCTATTATCAATCTAAATAATATTATTAGCCATATTATGCTTATATGATCGATAGAACGACAATCACTATACTCAGTACTCTTATTATTATCAATCTAACTCATATTATTAGCCACATTATGCTTACATGATCAATAGAACGACAATTGCTATACTTATTACACTCACAGTTATCAATCTAACTCATATTATTAGCCATATTATGCTCATATGATCGATAGAACGACAATTACTATACTTATTACACTCACTGTTATCAATCCAACTCATATTATTAACCATATTAAGCAGATATGATCGATAGAACGACAATTACTATACTTTTTACTCTTATTACTATCAATCTAACTCATATTATTAGCCATATTATGCTTATATGATCGATAGAACGACAATTACTATACTTATTACTCTTATTATTATCAATCTAACTCATATTATTAGCCATATTATGATTATATGATCGATAGGACGACAATTACTATACTTATTACTCTTATTATTATCAATCTAACTCATATTATTAGCCATATTATGCTTATATGATCGATAGGACGACAATTACTATACTTGTTATTCTTATTTTTATCAACCTAACTCATATTATTAACCATGTTATGCAAATATGACCGATAGAATGACAATTACTATACCTATTACTCCTATTATTATCAATCTAACTCATATTATTAGCCATATTGTGCTTATGTGATCGACAGAACGACAATCACTATACTTATTACACTCACTGTTATCAATCTAACTCATATTATTAACCATATTACGCAAATATGATCGATAGAACGACAATTACTATACTTTTTACTCTTATTACTATCAATCTAACTCATATTATTAGCCATATTATGCTTATATGATCGGTACAACGATAATTACTATACTTATTACTCTTATTATTATCAATTTAACTGATATTATTAGCCACATTATGCTCGTATGATCGGTGGAACGATAATTACTATACTTATTACTCTGATTATTATCAATCTAACTCATATTCTTAGCCATATTATGCTTATATGATCGGTAGAACGATAATTACTATACCTATTACTCTTATTATTATCAATCTAACTCATATTATTAGCCATATTACGCTTATACGATCGATAGAACGACAATTACTATACTTATTACTCTTATTATTATCAATCTAACTCATATTATTAGCCATATTATGATTATATGATCGATAGGACGACAATTACTATACTTATTACTCTTATTATTATCAATCTAACTCATATTATTAGCCATATTGAACTTATATGATCGATAGAACGACAATTACTATACTTATTACACTCACTATTATCAATCTAAATAATATTATTAGCCATATTATGCTTATATGATCGATAGAACGACAATTACTATACTCAGTACTCTTATTATTATCAATCTAACTCATATTATTAGCCACATTATGCTTACATGATCAATAGAACGACAATTGCTATACTTATTACACTCACAGTTATCAATCTAACTCATATTATTAGCCATATTATGCTCATATGATCGATAGAACGACAATTACTATACTTATTACACTCACTGTTATCAATCCAACTCACATTATTAACCATATTAAGCAGATATGATCGATAGAACGACAATTACTATACTTTTTACTCTTATTACTATCAATCTAACTCATATTATTAGCCATATTATGCTTATATGATCGATAGAACGACAATTACTATACTTATTACTCTTATTATTATCAATCTAACTCATATTATTAGCCATATTATGATTATATGATCGATAGGACGACAATTACTATACTTATTACTCTTATTATTATCAATCTAACTCATATTATTAGCCATATTATGCTTATATGATCGATAGGACGACAATTACTATACTTGTTATTGTTATTTTTATCAACCTAACTCATATTATTAACCATGTTATGCAAATATGACCGACAGAATGACAATTACTATACCTATTACTCCTATTATTATCAATCTAACTCATATTATTAGCCATATTGTGCTTATGTGATCGACGGAACGACAATCACTATACTTATTACACTCACTGTTATCAATCTAACTCATATTATTAACCATATTATGCTAATATGATCGATAGGACGACAATTACTATACTTATTACTCTTATTATTATCAATCTAACTCATATTATTAGCCATATTGAACATATATGATCGATAGAACGACAATTACTATACTTATTACACTCACTATTATCAATCTAAATAATATTATTAGCCATATTATGCTTATATGATCGATAGAACGACAATTACTATACTCAGTACTCTTATTATTATCAATCTAACTCATATTATTAGCCACATTATGCTTACATGATCAATAGAACGACAATTGCTATACTTATTACACTCACAGTTATCAATCTAACTCATATTATTAGCCATATTATGCTCATAAGATCGATAGAACGACAATTACTATACTTATTGCTCTTATTATTATCAATCTAACTCATATTATTACCCATATTATGCTTAAATGATCGACAGAACGACGATTACTGTACTTATTACTCTTATTATTATCAATCTAACTCATATTATTACCCATATTATGCTTATATGATCGATAGAACGTCAATTACTATACTTTTTACTCTTATTATTATCAATCTAACTCATATTATTAGCCATTTTATGCTTATATGATCGGTAGAACGATAATTACTATACTCATTACTCGTATCATTATCAATATAACTCATATTATTAGCCATATTATGCTTATATGATCGATAGAACGACAATTACTCTACTTATTATTCTTACTTTTATCAACCTAACTTATATTATTAGCTATATTATGCTTAAATGATCGATAGAACGACAATTACTATACTCACTACTTTCATTATTATCACTCTAACTCATATTATTAGCCATATTATGCTTATATGATCGATAGAACGACAATTACTGTACTTATTACTCTTATTATTATCAATCTAACTCATATTATAAGCCATATTATGCTTATATGATCGATAGAACGACAATTACTATACTCAGTACTCTTATTATTATCAATCTAACTCATATTATTAGCCACATTATGCTTACATGATCAATAGAACGACAATTGCTATACTTATTACACTCACAGTTATCAATCTAACTCATATTATTAGCCATATTATGCTCATATGATCGATAGAACGACAATTGCTATACTTATTACACTCACTGTTATCAATCCAACTCATATTATTAACCATATTAAGCAGATATGATCGATAGAACGACAATTACTATACTTATTGCTCTTATTATTATCAATCTAACTCATATTATTAGCCATATTATGCTTATATGATCGAAAGAACGACAATTACTATACTTATTACTCTTATTATTATCAATCTAACTCATATTGTTAGCCATATTATGCTTAAATGATCGACAGAACGACAATTACTGTACTTATTACTCTTATTATTATCAATCTAACTCATATTATTACCCATATTATACTTATATGATCGATAGAACGTCAATTACTATACTTTTTACGCTTATTATTATCAATCTAACTCATATTATTAGCCATTTTATGCTTATATGATCGGTAGAACGATAATTACTATACTCATTACTCGTATCATTATCAATATAACTCATATTATTAGCCATATTATGCTTATATGATCGATAGAACGACAATTACTCTACTTATTATTCTTACTTTTATCACCCTAACTTATATTATTAGCTATATTATGCTTAAATGATCGATAGAACGACAATTACTATACTCACTACTTTTATTATTATCACTCTAACACATATTATTAGCCATATTATGCTTATATGATCGATAGAACGACAATTACTGTACTTATTACTCTTATCATTATCAATCTAACTCATATTATGAGCCATATTATGCTTATATGATCGATAGGACGACAATTACTATACTTATTACTCTTATTATTAACCACCTAACTCATATTATTAGCCATATTATGTTTATATGATCGATAGAACGACAATTACTATACTTATTACCCTTATTATTATGAATCTAACTCACATTATTAGCCATATTATGCTTATATGATCGGTAGAACGAAAATTACTCTACTTATTACTCTTATTATTATCAATCTAACTCATATTATTAGCCATATTATGCTTATATGATCGATAGGACGACAATTACTATACTTATTACTCTTATTATTATGAATCTAACTCACATTATTAGCCATATTATGCTTATATGATCGGTAGAACGAAAATTACTCTACTTATTACTCTTATCATTATCAATCTAACTCATATTATTAGCCATATTATGCTTATATGATCGATAGAACGACAATTACTATACTCAGTACTCTTATTATTATCAATCTGACTCATATTATTAGCCACATTATGCTTACATGATCAATAGAACGACAATTGCTATACTTATTACACTCACAGTTATCAATCTAACTCATATTATTAGCCATATTATGCTCATATGATCGATAGAACGACAATTACTATACTTATTACACTCACTGTTATCAATCCAACTCATATTATTAACCATATTAAGCAGATATGATCGATAGAACGACAATTACTATACTTATTGCTCTTATTATTATCAATCTAACTCATATTATTAGCCATATTATGCTTATATGATCGATAGAACGACAATTACTATACTTATTACTCTTATTATTATCAATCTAACTCATATTGTTAGCCATATTATGCATAAATGATCGTCAGAACGACAATTACTGTACTTATTACTCTTATTATTATCAATCTAACTCATATTATTACCCATATTATACTTATATGATCGATAGAACGTCAATTACTATACTTTTTACGCTTATTATTATCAATCTAACTCATATTATTAGCCATTTTATGCTTATATGATCGGTAGAACGATAATTACTATACTCATTACTCGTGTCATTATCAATATAACTCATATTATTAGCCATATTATGCTTATATGATCGATAGAACGACAATTACTCTACTTATTATTCTTACTTTTATCAACCTAACTTATATTATTAGCTATATTATGCTTAAATGATCGATAGAACGACAATTACTATACTCACTACTTTTATTATTATCACTCTAACTCATATTATTAGCCATATTATGCTTATATGATCGACAGAACGACAATGACTATACGTATTACTCTTATTATTATCAATCTAACTCATATTATTAGCCATATTATGCTTATATGATCGATAGGACGACAATTACTATACTTATTACTCTTATTATTATCAATCTAACTCATATTATTTGCCATATTATGCTTATATGATCGATAGAACCAAAATTACTGTACTTATTACTCTTATCATTATCAATCTAACTCATATTATTAGCCATTTTATGCTTATATGATCGGTAGAACGATAATTACTATACTCATTACTCGTATCATTATCAATATAACTCATATTATTAGCCATATTATGCTTATATGATCGATAGAACGACAATTACTCTACTTATTATTCTTACTTTTATCAACCTAACTTATATTATTAGCTATATTATGCTTAAATGATCGATAGAACGACAATTACTATACTCACTACTTTCATTATTATCACTCTAACTCATATTATTAGCCATATTATGCTTATATGATCGATAGAACGACAATTACTGTACTTATTACTCTTATCATTATCAATCTAACTCATATTATAAGCCATATTATGCTTATATGATCGATAGAACGACAATTACTATACTCAGTACTCTTATTATTATCAATCTAACTCATATTATTAGCCACATTATGCTTACATGATCAATAGAACGACAATTGCTATACTTATTACACTCACAGTTATCAATCTAACTCATATTATTAGCCATATTATGCTCATATGATCGATAGAACGACAATTACTATACTTATTACACTCACTGTTATCAATCCAACTCATATTATTAACCATATTAAGCAGATATGATCGATAGAACGACAATTACTATACTTTTTACTCTTATTACTATCAATCTAACTCATATTATTAGCCATATTATGCTTATATGATCGATAGAACGACAATTACTATACTTATTACTCTTATTATTATCAATCTAACTCATATTATTAGCCATATTATGATTATATGATCGATAGGACGACAATTACTATACTTATTACTCTTATTATTATCAATCTAACTCATATTATTAGCCATATTATGCTTATATGATCGATAGGACGACAATTACTATACTTGTTATTCTTATTTTTATCAACCTAACTCATATTATTAACCATGTTATGCAAATATGACCGATAGAATGACAATTACTATACCTATTACTCCTATTATTATCAATCTAACTCATATTATTAGCCATATTGTGCTTATGTGATCGACGGAACGACAATCACTATACTTATTACACTCACTGTTATCAATCTAACTCTTATTATTAACCATATTATGCTAATATGATCGATAGGACGACAGTTACTATACTTTTTACTCTTATTATTATCAATCTAACTCATATTATTAGCCATATTGAACTTATATGATCGATAGAACGACAATTACTATACTTATTACACTCACTATTATCAATCTAAATAATATTATTAGCCATATTATGCTTATATGATCGATAGAACGACAATTACTATACTCAGTACTCTTATTATTATCAATCTAACTCATATTATTAGCCATATTGAACTTATATGATCGATAGAACGACAATTACTATACTTATTACACTCACTATTATCAATCTAAATAATATTATTAGCCATATTATGCTTATATGATCGATAGAACGACAATTACTATACTCAGTACTCTTATTATTATCAATCTAACTCATATTATTAGCCACATTATGCTTACATGATCAATAGAACGACAATTGCTATACTTATTACACTCACAGTTATCAATCTAACTCATATTATTAGCCATATTATGCTCATATGATCGATAGAACGACAATTACTATACTTATTGCTCTTATTATTATCAATCTAACTCATACTATTACCCATATTATGCTTAAATGATCGACAGAACGACAATTACTATACTTTTTACTCTTATTATTATCAATCTAACTCATATTATTAGCCATTTTATGCTTATATGATCGGTAGAACGATAATTACTATACTCATTACTCGTATCATTATCAATATAACTCATATTATTAGCCATATTATGCTTATATGATCGATAGAACGACAATTACTCTACTTATTATTCTTACTTTTATCAACCTAACTTATATTATTAGCTATATTATGCTTAAATGATCGATAGAACGACAATTACTATACTCACTACTTTTATTATTATCACTCTAACTCATATTATTAGCCATATTATGCTTATATGATCGATAGAACGACAATTACTGTACTTATTACTCTTATCATTATCAATCTAACTCATATTATAAGCCATATTATGCTTATATGATCGATAGAACGACAATTACTATACTCAGTACTCTTATTATTATCAATCTAACTCATATTATTAGCCACATTATGCTTACATGATCAATAGAACGACAATTGCTATACTTATTACACTCACAGTTATCAATCTAACTCATATTATTAGCCATATTATGCTCATATGATCGATAGAACGACAATTACTATACTTATTACACTCACTGTTATCAATCCAACTCATATTATTAACCATATTAAGCAGATATGATCGATAGAACGACAATTACTATACTTTTTACTCTTATTACTATCAATCTAACTCATATTATTAGACATATTATGCTTATATGATCGATAGAACGACAATTACTATACTCAGTACTCTTATTATTATCAATCTAACTCATATTATTAGCCACATTATGCTTACATGATCAATAGAACGACAATTGCTATACTTATTACACTCACAGTTATCAATCTAACTCATATTATTAGCCATATTATGCTCATATGATCGATAGAACGACAATTACTATACTTATTACACTCACTGTTATCAATCCAACTCACATTATTAACCATATTAAGCAGATATGATCGATAGAACGACAATTACTATACTTTTTACTCTTATTACTATCAATCTAACTCATATTATTAGCCATATTATGCTTATATGATCGATAGAACGACAATTACTATACTTATTACTCTTATTATTATCAATCTAACTCATATTATTAGCCATATTATGATTATATGATCGATAGGACGACAATTACTATACTTATTACTCTTATTATTATCAATCTAACTCATATTATTAGCCATATTATGCTTATATGATCGATAGGACGACAATTACTATACTTGTTATTCTTATTTTTATCAACCTAACTCATATTATTAACCATGGTATGCAAATATGACCGATAGAATGACAATTACTATACCTATTACTCCTATTATTATCAATCTAACTCATATTATTAGCCATATTGTGCTTATGTGATCGACGGAACGACAATCACTATACTTATTACACTCACTGTTATCAATCCAACTCATATTATTAACCATATTATGCTAATATGATCGATAGGACGACAATTACTATACTTATTACTCTTATTATTATCAATCTAACTCATATTATTAGCCATATTATGATTATATGATCGATAGGACGACAATTACTATACTTATTACTCTTATTATTATCAATCTAACTCATATTATTAGCCATATTATGCTTATATGATCGATAGGACGACAATTACTATACTTGTTATTCTTATTTTTATCAACCTAACTCATATTATTAACCATGTTATGCAAATATGACCGATAGAATGACAATTACTATACCTATTACTCCTATTATTATCAATCTAACTCATATTATTAGCCATATTGTGCTTATGTGATCGACGGAACGACAATCACTATACTTATTACACTCACTGTTATCAATCTAACTCATATTATTAACCATATTATGCTAATATGATCGATAGGACGACAATTACTATACTTTTTACTCTTATTATTATCAATCTAACTCATATTATTAGCCATATTGAACTTATATGATCGATAGAACGACAATTACTATACTTATTACACTCACTATTATCAATCTAAATAATATTATTAGCCATATTATGCTTATATGATCGATAGAACGACAATTACTATACTCAGTACTCTTATTATTATCAATCTAACTCATATTATTAGCCACATTATGCTTACATGATCAATAGAACGACAATTGCTATACTTATTACACTCACAGTTATCAATCTAACTCATATTATTAGCCATATTATGCTCATATGATCGATAGAACGACAATTACTATACTTATTACACTCACTGTTATCAATCCAACTCATATTATTAACCATATTAAGCAGATATGATCGATAGAACGACAATTACTATACTTTTTACTCTTATTACTATCAATCTAACTCATATTATTAGCCATATTATGCTTATATGATCGATAGAACGACAATTACTATACTTATTACTCTTATTATTATCAATCTAACTCATATTATTAGCCATATTATGATTATATGATCGATAGGACGACAATTACTATACTTATTACTCTTATTATTATCAATCTAACTCATATTATTAGCCATATTGAACTTATATGATCGATAGAACGACAATTACTATACTTATTACACTCACTATTATCAATCTAAATAATATTATTAGCCATATTATGCTTATATGATCGATAGAACGACAATTACTATACTCAGTACTCTTATTATTATCAATCTAACTCATATTATTAGCCACATTATGCTTACATGATCAATAGAACGACAATTGCTATACTTATTACACTCACAGTTATCAATCTAACTCATATTATTAGCCATATTATGCTCATATGATCGATAGAACGACAATTACTATACTTATTACACTCACTGTTATCAATCCAACTCACATTATTAACCATATTAAGCAGATATGATCGATAGAACGACAATTACTATACTTTTTACTCTTATTACTATCAATCTAACTCATATTATTAGCCATATTATGCTTATATGATCGATAGAACGACAATTACTATACTTATTACTCTTATTATTATCAATCTAACTCATATTATTAGCCATATTATGATTATATGATCGATAGGACGACAATTACTATACTTATTACTCTTATTATTATCAATCTAACTCATATTATTAGCCATATTATGCTTATATGATCGATAGGACGACAATTACTATACTTGTTATTCTTATTTTTATCAACCTAACTCATATTATTAACCATGTTATGCAAATATGACCGATAGAATGACAATTACTATACCTATTACTCCTATTATTATCAATCTAACTCATATTATTAGCCATATTGTGCTTATGTGATCGACGGAACGACAATCACTATACTTATTACACTCACTGTTATCAATCTAACTCATATTATTAACCATATTATGCTAATATGATCGATAGGACGACAATTACTATACTTATTACTCTTATTATTATCAATCTAACTCATATTATCAGCCATATTGAACTTATATGATCGATAGAACGACAATTACTATACTTATTACACTCACTATTATCAATCTAAATAATATTATTAGCCATATTATGCTTATATGATCGATAGAACGACAATTACTATACCCAGTACTCTTATTATTATCAATCTAACTCATATTATTAGCCACATTATGCTTACATGATCAATAGAACGACAATTGCTATACTTATTACACTCACAGTTATCAATCTAACTCATATTATTAGCCATATTATGCTCATATGATCGATAGAACGACAATTACTATACTTATTGCTCTTATTATTATCAATCTAACTCATATTATTACCCATATTATGCTTAAATGATCGACAGAACGACAATTACTGTACTTATTACTCTTATTATTATCAATCTAACTCATATTATTACCCATATTATGCTTATATGATCGATAGAACGTCAATTACTATACTTTTTACTCTTATTATTATCAATCTAACTCATATTATTAGCCATTTTATGCTTATATGATCGGTAGAACGATAATTACTATACTCATTACTCGTATCATTATCAATATAACTCATATTATTAGCCATATTATGCTTATATGATCGATAGAACGACAATTACTCTACTCATTATTCTTACTTTTATCAACCTAACTTATATTATTAGCTATATTATGCTTAAATGATCGATAGAACGACAATTACTATACTCACTACTTTCATTATTATCACTCTAACTCATATTATTAGCCATATTATGCTTATATGATCGATAGAACGACAATTACTGTACTTATTACTCTTATCATTATCAATCTAACTCATATTATAAGCCATATTATGCTTATATGATCGATAGAACGACAATTACTATACTCAGTACTCTTATTATTATCAATCTAACTCATATTATTAGCCACATTATGCTTACATGATCAATAGAACGACAATTGCTATACTTATTACACTCACAGTTATCAATCTAACTCATATTATTAGCCATATTATGCTCATATGATCGATAGAACGACAATTACTATACTTATTACACTCACTGTTATCAATCCAACTCATATTATTAACCATATTAAGCAGATATGATCGATAGAACGACAATTACTATACTTTTTACTCTTATTACTATCAATCTAACTCATATTATTAGCCATATTATGCTTATATGATCGATAGAACGACAATTACTATACTTATTACTCTTATTATTATCAATCTAACTCATATTATTAGCCATATTATGATTATATGATCGATAGGACGACAATTACTATACTTATTACTCTTATTATTATCAATCTAACTCATATTATTAGCCATATTATGCTTATATGATCGATAGGACGACAATTACTATACTTGTTATTCTTATTTTTATCAACCTAACTCATATTATTAACCATGTTATGCAAATATGACCGATAGAATGACAATTACTATACCTATTACTCCTATTATTATCAATCTAACTCATATTATTAGCCATATTGTGCTTATGTGATCGACGGAACGACAATCACTATACTTATTACACTCACTGTTATCAATCTAACTCATATTATTAACCATATTATGCTAATATGATCGATAGGACGACAATTACTATACTTATTACTCTTATTATTATCAATCTAACTCATATTATTAGCCATATTGAACTTATATGATCGATAGAACGACAATTACTATACTTATTACACTCACTATTATCAATCTAAATAATATTATTAGCCATATTATGCTTATATGATCGATAGAACGACAATTACTATACTCAGTACTCTTATTATTATCAATCTAACTCATATTATTAGCCACATTATGCTTACATGATCAATAGAACGACAATTGCTATACTTATTACACTCACAGTTATCAATCTAACTCATATTATTAGCCATATTATGCTCATATGATCGATAGAACGACAATTACTATACTTATTACACTCACTGTTATCAATCCAACTCACATTATTAACCATATTAAGCAGATATGATCGATAGAACGACAATTACTATACTTTTTACTCTTATTACTATCAATCTAACTCATATTATTAGCCATATTATGCTTATATGATCGATAGAACGACAATTACTATACTTATTACTCTTATTATTATCAATCTAACTCATATTATTAGCCATATTATGATTATATGATCGATAGGACGACAATTACTATACTTATTACTCTTATTATTATCAATCTAACTCATATTATTAGCCATATTATGCTTATATGATCGATAGGACGACAATTACTATACTTGTTATTCTTATTTTTATCAACCTAACTCATATTATTAACCATGTTATGCAAATATGACCGATAGAATGACAATTACTATACCTATTACTCCTATTATTATCAATCTAACTCATATTATTAGCCATATTGTGCTTATGTGATCGACGGAACGACAATCACTATACTTATTACACTCACTGTTATCAATCTAACTCATATTATTAACCATATTATGCTAATATGATCGATAGGACGACAATTACTATACTTTTTACTCTTATTATTATCAATCTAACTCATATTATTAGCCATATTGAACTTATATGATCGATAGAACGACAATTACTATACTTATTACACTCACTATTATCAATCTAAATAATATTATTAGCCATATTATGCTTATATGATCGATAGAACGACAATTACTATACTCAGTACTCTTATTATTATCAATCTAACTCATATTATTAGCCACATTATGCTTACATGATCAATAGAACGACAATTGCTATACTTATTACACTCACAGTTATCAATCTAACTCATATTATTAGCCATATTATGCTCATATGATCGATAGAACGACAATTACTATACTTATTACACTCACTGTTATCAATCCAACTCATATTATTAACCATATTAAGCAGATATGATCGATAGAACGACAATTACTATACTTTTTACTCTTATTACTATCAATCTAACTCATATTATTAGCCATATTATGCTTATATGATCGATAGAACGACAATTACTATACTTATTACTCTTATTATTATCAATCTAACTCATATTATTAGCCATATTATGATTATATGATCGATAGGACGACAATTACTATACTTATTACTCTTATTATTATCAATCTAACTCATATTATTAGCCATATTGAACTTATATGATCGATAGAACGACAATTACTATACTTATTACACTCACTATTATCAATCTAAATAATATTATTAGCCATATTATGCTTATATGATCGATAGAACGACAATTACTATACTCAGTACTCTTATTATTATCAATCTAACTCATATTATTAGCCACATTATGCTTACATGATCAATAGAACGACAATTGCTATACTTATTACACTCACAGTTATCAATCTAACTCATATTATTAGCCATATTATGCTCATATGATCGATAGAACGACAATTACTATACTTATTACACTCACTGTTATCAATCCAACTCACATTATTAACCATATTAAGCAGATATGATCGATAGAACGACAATTACTATACTTTTTACTCTTATTACTATCAATCTAACTCATATTATTAGCCATATTATGCTTATATGATCGATAGAACGACAATTACTATACTTATTACTCTTATTATTATCAATCTAACTCATATTATTAGCCATATTATGATTATATGATCGATAGGACGACAATTACTATACTTATTACTCTTATTATTATCAATCTAACTCATATTATTAGCCATATTATGCTTATATGATCGATAGGACGACAATTACTATACTTGTTATTCTTATTTTTATCAACCTAACTCATATTATTAACCATGTTATGCAAATATGACCGATAGAATGACAATTACTATACCTATTACTCCTATTATTATCAATCTAACTCATATTATTAGCCATATTGTGCTTATGTGATCGACGGAACGACAATCACTATACTTATTACACTCACTGTTATCAATCTAACTCATATTATTAACCATATTATGCTAATATGATCGATAGGACGACAATTACTATACTTATTACTCTTATTATTATCAATCTAACTCATATTATTAGCCATATTGAACTTATATGATCGATAGAACGACAATTACTATACTTATTACACTCACTATTATCAATCTAAATAATATTATTAGCCATATTATGCTTATATGATCGATAGAACGACAATTACTATACCCAGTACTCTTATTATTATCAATCTAACTCATATTATTAGCCACATTATGCTTACATGATCAATAGAACGACAATTGCTATACTTATTACACTCACAGTTATCAATCTAACTCATATTATTAGCCATATTATGCTCATATGATCGATAGAACGACAATTACTATACTTATTGCTCTTATTATTATCAATCTAACTCATATTATTACCCATATTATGCTTAAATGATCGACAGAACGACAATTACTGTACTTATTACTCTTATTATTATCAATCTAACTCATATTATTACCCATATTATGCTTATATGATCGATAGAACGTCAATTACTATACTTTTTACTCTTATTATTATCAATCTAACTCATATTATTAGCCATTTTATGCTTATATGATCGGTAGAACGATAATTACTATACTCATTACTCGTATCATTATCAATATAACTCATATTATTAGCCATATTATGCTTATATGATCGATAGAACGACAATTACTCTACTCATTATTCTTACTTTTATCAACCTAACTTATATTATTAGCTATATTATGCTTAAATGATCGATAGAACGACAATTACTATACTCACTACTTTCATTATTATCACTCTAACTCATATTATTAGCCATATTATGCTTATATGATCGATAGAACGACAATTACTGTACTTATTACTCTTATCATTATCAATCTAACTCATATTATAAGCCATATTATGCTTATATGATCGATAGAACGACAATTACTATACTCAGTACTCTTATTATTATCAATCTAACTCATATTATTAGCCACATTATGCTTACATGATCAATAGAACGACAATTGCTATACTTATTACACTCACAGTTATCAATCTAACTCATATTATTAGCCATATTATGCTCATATGATCGATAGAACGACAATTACTATACTTATTACACTCACTGTTATCAATCCAACTCATATTATTAACCATATTAAGCAGATATGATCGATAGAACGACAATTACTATACTTTTTACTCTTATTACTATCAATCTAACTCATATTATTAGCCATATTATGCTTATATGATCGATAGAACGACAATTACTATACTTATTACTCTTATTATTATCAATCTAACTCATATTATTAGCCATATTATGATTATATGATCGATAGGACGACAATTACTATACTTATTACTCTTATTATTATCAATCTAACTCATATTATTAGCCATATTATGCTTATATGATCGATAGGACGACAATTACTATACTTGTTATTCTTATTTTTATCAACCTAACTCATATTATTAACCATGTTATGCAAATATGACCGATAGAATGACAATTACTATACCTATTACTCCTATTATTATCAATCTAACTCATATTATTAGCCATATTGTGCTTATGTGATCGACGGAACGACAATCACTATACTTATTACACTCACTGTTATCAATCTAACTCATATTATTAACCATATTATGCTAATATGATCGATAGGACGACAATTACTATACTTATTACTCTTATTATTATCAATCTAACTCATATTATTAGCCATATTGAACTTATATGATCGATAGAACGACAATTACTATACTTATTACACTCACTATTATCAATCTAAATAATATTATTAGCCATATTATGCTTATATGATCGATAGAACGACAATTACTATACTCAGTACTCTTATTATTATCAATCTAACTCATATTATTAGCCACATTATGCTTACATGATCAATAGAACGACAATTGCTATACTTATTACACTCACAGTTATCAATCTAACTCATATTATTAGCCATATTATGCTCATATGATCGATAGAACGACAATTACTATACTTATTACACTCACTGTTATCAATCCAACTCATATTATTAACCATATTAAGCAGATATGATCGATAGAACGACAATTACTATACTTTTTACTCTTATTACTATCAATCTAACTCATATTATTAGCCATATTATGCTTATATGATCGATAGAACGACAATTACTATACTTATTACTCTTATTATTATCAATCTAACTCATATTATTAGCCATATTATGATTATATGATCGATAGGACGACAATTACTATACTTATTACTCTTATTATTATCAATCTAACTCATATTATTAGCCATATTATGCTTATATGATCGATAGGACGACAATTACTATACTTGTTATTCTTATTTTTATCAACCTAACTCATATTATTAACCATGTTATGCAAATATGACCGATAGAATGACAATTACTATACCTATTACTCCTATTATTATCAATCTAACTCATATTATTAGCCATATTGTGCTTATGTGATCGACGGAACGACAATCACTATACTTATTACACTCACTGTTATCAATCTAACTCATATTATTAACCATATTATGCTAATATGATCGATAGGACGACAATTACTATACTTATTACTCTTATTATTATCAATCTAACTCATATTATTAGCCATATTGAACTTATATGATCGATAGAACGACAATTACTATACTTATTACACTCACTATTATCAATCTAAATAATATTATTAGCCATATTATGCTTATATGATCGATAGAACGACAATTACTATACTCAGTACTCTTATTATTATCAATCTAACTCATATTATTAGCCACATTATGCTTACATGATCAATAGAACGACAATTGCTATACTTATTACACTCACAGTTATCAATCTAACTCATATTATTAGCCATATTATGCTCATATGATCGATAGAACGACAATTACTATACTTATTACACTCACTGTTATCAATCCAACTCACATTATTAACCATATTAAGCAGATATGATCGATAGAACGACAATTACTATACTTTTTACTCTTATTACTATCAATCTAACTCATATTATTAGCCATATTATGCTTATATGATCGATAGAACGACAATTACTATACTTATTACTCTTATTATTATCAATCTAACTCATATTATTAGCCATATTATGATTATATGATCGATAGGACGACAATTACTATACTTATTACTCTTATTATTATCAATCTAACTCATATTATTAGCCATATTATGCTTATATGATCGATAGGACGACAATTACTATACTTGTTATTCTTATTTTTATCAACCTAACTAATATTATTAACCATGTTATGCAAATATGACCGATAGAATGACAATTACTATACCTATTACTCCTATTATTATCAATCTAACTCATATTATTAGCCATATTGTGCTTATGTGATCGACGGAACGACAATCACTATACTTATTACACTCACTGTTATCAATCTAACTCATATTATTAACCATATTATGCTAATATGATCGATAGGACGACAATTACTATACTTTTTACTCTTATTATTATCAATCTAACTCATATTATTAGCCATATTGAACTTATATGATCGATAGAACGACAATTACTATACTTATTACACTCACTATTATCAATCTAAATAATATTATTAGCCATATTATGCTTATATGATCGATAGAACGACAATTACTATACTCAGTACTCTTATTATTATCAATCTAACTCATATTATTAGCCACATTATGCTTACATGATCAATAGAACGACAATTGCTATACTTATTACACTCACAGTTATCAATCTAACTCATATTATTAGCCATATTATGCTCATATGATCGATAGAACGACAATTACTATACTTATTACACTCACTGTTATCAATCCAACTCATATTATTAACCATATTAAGCAGATATGATCGATAGAACGACAATTACTATACTTTTTACTCTTATTACTATCAATCTAACTCATATTATTAGCCATATTATGCTTATATGATCGATAGAACGACAATTACTATACTTATTACTCTTATTATTATCAATCTAACTCATATTATTAGCCATATTATGATTATATGATCGATAGGACGACAATTACTATACTTATTACTCTTATTATTATCAATCTAACTCATATTATTAGCCATATTGAACTTATATGATCGATAGAACGACAATTACTATACTTATTACACTCACTATTATCAATCTAAATAATATTATTAGCCATATTATGCTTATATGATCGATAGAACGACAATTACTATACTCAGTACTCTTATTATTATCAATCTAACTCATATTATTAGCCACATTATGCTTACATGATCAATAGAACGACAATTGCTATACTTATTACACTCACAGTTATCAATCTAACTCATATTATTAGCCATATTATGCTCATATGATCGATAGAACGACAATTACTATACTTATTACACTCACTGTTATCAATCCAACTCACATTATTAACCATATTAAGCAGATATGATCGATAGAACGACAATTACTATACTTTTTACTCTTATTACTATCAATCTAACTCATATTATTAGCCATATTATGCTTATATGATCGATAGAACGACAATTACTATACTTATTACTCTTATTATTATCAATCTAACTCATATTATTAGCCATATTATGATTATATGATCGATAGGACGACAATTACTATACTTATTACTCTTATTATTATCAATCTAACTCATATTATTAGCCATATTATGCTTATATGATCGATAGGACGACAATTACTATACTTGTTATTCTTATTTTTATCAACCTAACTCATATTATTAACCATGTTATGCAAATATGACCGATAGAATGACAATTACTATACCTATTACTCCTATTATTATCAATCTAACTCATATTATTAGCCATATTGTGCTTATGTGATCGACGGAACGACAATCACTATACTTATTACACTCACTGTTATCAATCTAACTCATATTATTAACCATATTATGCTAATATGATCGATAGGACGACAATTACTATACTTATTACTCTTATTATTATCAATCTAACTCATATTGTTAGCCATATTGAACTTATATGATCGATAGAACGACAATTACTATACTTATTACACTCACTATTATCAATCTAAATAATATTATTAGCCATATTATGCTTATATGATCGATAGAACGACAATTACTATACCCAGTACTCTTATTATTATCAATCTAACTCATATTATTAGCCACATTATGCTTACATGATCAATAGAACGACAATTGCTATACTTATTACACTCACAGTTATCAATCTAACTCATATTATTAGCCATATTATGCTCATATGATCGATAGAACGACAATTACTATACTTATTGCTCTTATTATTATCAATCTAACTCATATTATTACCCATATTATGCTTAAATGATCGACAGAACGACAATTACTGTACTTATTACTCTTATTATTATCAATCTAACTCATATTATTACCCATATTATGCTTATATGATCGATAGAACGTCAATTACTATACTTTTTACTCTTATTATTATCAATCTAACTCATATTATTAGCCATTTTATGCTTATATGATCGGTAGAACGATAATTACTATACTCATTACTCGTATCATTATCAATATAACTCATATTATTAGCCATATTATGCTTATATGATCGATAGAACGACAATTACTCTACTCATTATTCTTACTTTTATCAACCTAACTTATATTATTAGCTATATTATGCTTAAATGATCGATAGAACGACAATTACTATACTCACTACTTTCATTATTATCACTCTAACTCATATTATTAGCCATATTATGCTTATATGATCGATAGAACGACAATTACTGTACTTATTACTCTTATCATTATCAATCTAACTCATATTATAAGCCATATTATGCTTATATGATCGATAGAACGACAATTACTATACTCAGTACTCTTATTATTATCAATCTAACTCATATTATTAGCCACATTATGCTTACATGATCAATAGAACGACAATTGCTATACTTATTACACTCACAGTTATCAATCTAACTCATATTATTAGCCATATTATGCTCATATGATCGATAGAACGACAATTACTATACTTATTACACTCACTGTTATCAATCCAACTCATATTATTAACCATATTAAGCAGATATGATCGATAGAACGACAATTACTATACTTTTTACTCTTATTACTATCAATCTAACTCATATTATTAGCCATATTATGCTTATATGATCGATAGAACGACAATTACTATACTTATTACTCTTATTATTATCAATCTAACTCATATTATTAGCCATATTATGATTATATGATCGATAGGACGACAATTACTATACTTATTACTCTTATTATTATCAATCTAACTCATATTATTAGCCATATTATGCTTATATGATCGATAGGACGACAATTACTATACTTGTTATTCTTATTTTTATCAACCTAACTCATATTATTAACCATGTTATGCAAATATGACCGATAGAATGACAATTACTATACCTATTACTCCTATTATTATCAATCTAACTCATATTATTAGCCATATTGTGCTTATGTGATCGACGGAACGACAATCACTATACTTATTACACTCACTGTTATCAATCTAACTCATATTATTAACCATATTATGCTAATATGATCGATAGGACGACAATTACTATACTTATTACTCTTATTATTATCAATCTAACTCATATTATTAGCCATATTGAACTTATATGATCGATAGAACGACAATTACTATACTTATTACACTCACTATTATCAATCTAAATAATATTATTAGCCATATTATGCTTATATGATCGATAGAACGACAATTACTATACTCAGTACTCTTATTATTATCAATCTAACTCATATTATTAGCCACATTATGCTTACATGATCAATAGAACGACAATTGCTATACTTATTACACTCACAGTTATCAATCTAACTCATATTATTAGCCATATTATGCTCATATGATCGATAGAACGACAATTACTATACTTATTGCTCTTATTATTATCAATCTAACTCATATTATTACCCATATTATGCTTAAATGATCGACAGAACGACAATTACTGTACTTATTACTCTTATTATTATCAATCTAACTCATATTATTACCCATATTATGCTTATATGATCGATAGAACGTCAATTACTATACTTTTTACTCTTATTATTATCAATCTAACTCATATTATTAGCCATTTTATGCTTATATGATCGGTAGAACGATAATTACTATACTCATTACTCGTATCATTATCAATATAACTCATATTATTAGCCATATTATGCTTATATGATCGATAGAACGACAATTACTCTACTTATTATTCTTACTTTTATCAACCTAACTTATATTATTAGCTATATTATGCTTAAATGATCGATAGAACGACAATTACTATACTCACTACTTTCATTATTATCACTCGAACTCATATTATTAGCCATATTATGCTTATATGATCGATAGAACGACAATTACTGTACTTATTACTCTTATCATTATCAATCTAACTCATATTATAAGCCATATTATGCTTATATGATCGATAGAACGACAATTACTATACTCAGTACTCTTATTATTATCAATCTAACTCATATTATTAGCCACATTATGCTTACATGATCAATAGAACGACAATTGCTATACTTATTACACTCACAGTTATCAATCTAACTCATATTATTAGCCATATTATGCTCATATGATCGATAGAACGACAATTACTATACTTATTACACTCACTGTTATCAATCCAACTCATATTATTAACCATATTAAGCAGATATGATCGATAGAACGACAATTACTATACTTTTTACTCTTATTACTATCAATCTAACTCATATTATTAGCCATATTATGCTTATATGATCGATAGAACGACAATTACTATACTTATTACTCTTATTATTATCAATCTAACTCATATTATTAGCCATATTATGATTATATGATCGATAGGACGACAATTACTATACTTATTACTCTTATTATTATCAATCTAACTCATATTATTAGCCATATTGAACTTATATGATCGATAGAACGACAATTACTATACTTATTACACTCACTATTATCAATCTAAATAATATTATTAGCCATATTATGCTTATATGATCGATAGAACGACAATTACTATACTCAGTACTCTTATTATTATCAATCTAACTCATATTATTAGCCACATTATGCTTACATGATCAATAGAACGACAATTGCTATACTTATTACACTCACAGTTATCAATCTAACTCATATTATTAGCCATATTATGCTCATATGATCGATAGAACGACAATTACTATACTTATTACACTCACTGTTATCAATCCAACTCACATTATTAACCACATTAAGCAGATATGATCGATAGAACGACAATTACTATACTTTTTACTCTTATTACTATCAATCTAACTCATATTATTAGCCATATTATGCTTATATGATCGATAGAACGACAATTACTATACTTATTACTCTTATTATTATCAATCTAACTCATATTATTAGCCATATTATGATTATATGATCGATAGGACGACAATTACTATACTTATTACTCTTATTATTATCAATCTAACTCATATTATTAGCCATATTGAACTTATATGATCGATAGAACGACAATTACTATACTTATTACACTCACTATTATCAATCTAAATAATATTATTAGCCATATTATGCTTATATGATCGATAGAACGACAATTACTATACTCAGTACTCTTATTATTATCAACCTAACTCATATTATTAGCCACATTATGCTTACATGATCAATAGAACGACAATTGCTATACTTATTACACTCACAGTTATCAATCTAACTCATATTATTAGCCATATTATGCTCATATGATCGATAGAACGACAATTACTATACTTATTGCTCTTATTATTATCAATCTAACTCATATTATTACCCATATTATGCTTAAATGATCGACAGAACGACAATTACTGTACTTATTACTCTTATTATTATCAATCTAACTCATATTATTACCCATATTATGCTTATATGATCGATAGAACGTCAATTACTATACTTTTTACTCTTATTATTATCAATCTAACTCATATTATTAGCCATTTTATGCTTATATGATCGGTAGAACGATAATTACTATACTCATTACTCGTATCATTATCAATATAACTCATATTATTAGCCATATTATGCTTATATGATCGATAGAACGACAATTACTCTACTTATTATTCTTACTTTTATCAACCTAACTTATATTATTAGCTATATTATGCTTAAATGATCGATAGAACGACAATTACTATACTCACTACTTTCATTATTATCACTCTAACTCATATTATTAGCCATATTATGCTTATATGATCGATAGAACGACAATTACTGTACTTATTACTCTTATCATTATCAATCTAACTCATATTATAAGCCATATTATGCTTATATGATCGATAGAACGACAATTACTATACTCAGTACTCTTATTATTATCAATCTAACTCATATTATTAGCCACATTATGCTTACATGATCAATAGAACGACAATTGCTATACTTATTACACTCACAGTTATCAATCTAACTCATATTATTAGCCATATTATGCTCATATGATCGATAGAACGACAATTACTATACTTATTACACTCACTGTTATCAATCCAACTCATATTATTAACCATATTAAGCAGATATGATCGATAGAACGACAATTACTATACTTTTTACTCTTATTACTATCAATCTAACTCATATTATTAGCCATATTATGCTTATATGATCGATAGAACGACAATTACTATACTTATTACTCTTATTATTATCAATCTAACTCATATTATTAGCCATATTATGATTATATGATCGATAGGACGACAATTACTATACTTATTACTCTTATTATTATCAATCTAACTCATATTATTAGCCATATTATGCTTATATGATCGATAGGACGACAATTACTATACTTGTTATTCTTATTTTTATCAACCTAACTCATATTATTAACCATGTTATGCAAATATGACCGATAGAATGACAATTACTATACCTATTACTCCTATTATTATCAATCTAACTCATATTATTAGCCATATTGTGCTTATGTGATCGACGGAACGACAATCACTATACTTATTACACTCACTGTTATCAATCTAACTCATATTATTAACCATATTATGCTAATATGATCGATAGGACGACAATTACTATACTTTTTACTCTTATTATTATCAATCTAACTCATATTATTAGCCATATTGAACTTATATGATCGATAGAACGACAATTACTATACTTATTACACTCACTATTATCAATCTAAATAATATTATTAGCCATATTATGCTTATATGATCGATAGAACGACAATTACTATACTCAGTACTCTTATTATTATCAATCTAACTCATATTATTAGCCACATTATGCTTACATGATCAATAGAACGACAATTGCTATACTTATTACACTCACAGTTATCAATCTAACTCATATTATTAGCCATATTATGCTCATATGATCGATAGAACGACAATTACTATACTTATTACACTCACTGTTATCAATCCAACTCATATTATTAACCATATTAAGCAGATATGATCGATAGAACGACAATTACTATACTTTTTACTCTTATTACTATCAATCTAACTCATATTATTAGCCATATTATGCTTATATGATCGATAGAACGACAATTACTATACTTATTACTCTTATTATTATCAATCTAACTCATATTATTAGCCATATTATGATTATATGATCGATAGGACGACAATTACTATACTTATTACTCTTATTATTATCAATCTAACTCATATTATTAGCCATATTGAACTTATATGATCGATAGAACGACAATTACTATACTTATTACACTCTCTATTATCAATCTAAATAATATTATTAGCCATATTATGCTTATATGATCGATAGAACGACAATCACTATACTCAGTACTCTTATTATTATCAATCTAACTCATATTATTAGCCACATTATGCTTACATGATCAATAGAACGACAATTGCTATACTTATTACACTCACAGTTATCAATCTAACTCATATTATTAGCCATATTATGCTCATATGATCGATAGAACGACAATTACTATACTTATTACACTCACTGTTATCAATCCAACTCATATTATTAACCATATTAAGCAGATATGATCGATAGAACGACAATTACTATACTTTTTACTCTTATTACTATCAATCTAACTCATATTATTAGCCATATTATGCTTATATGATCGATAGAACGACAATTACTATACTTATTACTCTTATTATTATCAATCTAACTCATATTATTAGCCATATTATGATTATATGATCGATAGGACGACAATTACTATACTTATTACTCTTATTATTATCAATCTAACTCATATTATTAGCCATATTATGCTTATATGATCGATAGGACGACAATTACTATACTTGTTATTCTTATTTTTATCAACCTAACTCATATTATTAACCATGTTATGCAAATATGACCGATAGAATGACAATTACTATACCTATTACTCCTATTATTATCAATCTAACTCATATTATTAGCCATATTGTGCTTATGTGATCGACAGAACGACAATCACTATACTTATTACACTCACTGTTATCAATCTAACTCATATTATTAACCATATTACGCAAATATGATCGATAGAACGACAATTACTATACTTTTTACTCTTATTACTATCAATCTAACTCATATTATTAGCCATATTATGCTTATATGATCGGTACAACGATAATTACTATACTTATTACTCTTATTATTATCAATTTAACTGATATTATTAGCCACATTATGCTCGTATGATCGGTGGAACGATAATTACTATACTTATTACTCTGATTATTATCAATCTAACTCATATTCTTAGCCATATTATGCTTATATGATCGGTAGAACGATAATTACTATACCTATTACTCTTATTATTATCAATCTAACTCATATTATTAGCCATATTACGCTTATACGATCGATAGAACGACAATTACTATACTTATTACTCTTATTATTATCAATCTAAATAATATTATTAGCCATATTATGCTTATATGATCGATAGAACGACAATTACTATACTCAGTACTCTTATTATTATCAATCTAACTCATATTATTAGCCACATTATGCTTACATGATCAATAGAACGACAATTGCTATACTTATTACACTCACAGTTATCAATCTAACTCATATTATTAGCCATATTATGCTCATATGATCGATAGAACGACAATTACTATACTTATTACACTCACTGTTATCAATCCAACTCACATTATTAACCATATTAAGCAGATATGATCGATAGAACGACAATTACTATACTTTTTACTCTTATTACTATCAATCTAACTCATATTATTAGCCATATTATGCTTATATGATCGATAGAACGACAATTACTATACTTATTACTCTTATTATTATCAATCTAACTCATATTATTAGCCATATTATGATTATATGATCGATAGGACGACAATTACTATACTTATTACTCTTATTATTATCAATCTAACTCATATTATTAGCCATATTATGCTTATATGATCGATAGGACGACAATTACTATACTTGTTATTGTTATTTTTATCAACCTAACTCATATTATTAACCATGTTATGCAAATATGACCGACAGAATGACAATTACTATACCTATTACTCCTATTATTATCAATCTAACTCATATTATTAGCCATATTGTGCTTATGTGATCGACGGAACGACAATCACTATACTTATTACACTCACTGTTATCAATCTAACTCATATTATTAACCATATTATGCTAATATGATCGATAGGACGACAATTACTATACTTATTACTCTTATTATTATCAATCTAACTCATATTATTAGCCATATTGAACATATATGATCGATAGAACGACAATTACTATACTTATTACACTCACTATTATCAATCTAAATAATATTATTAGCCATATTATGCTTATATGATCGATAGAACGACAATTACTATACTCAGTACTCTTATTATTATCAATCTAACTCATATTATTAGCCACATTATGCTTACATGATCAATAGAACGACAATTGCTATACTTATTACACTCACAGTTATCAATCTAACTCATATTATTAGCCATATTATGCTCATAAGATCGATAGAACGACAATTACTATACTTATTGCTCTTATTATTATCAATCTAACTCATATGATTACCCATATTATGCTTAAATGATCGACAGAACGACGATTACTGTACTTATTACTCTTATTATTATCAATCTAACTCATATTATTACCCATATTATGCTTATATGATCGATAGAACGTCAATTACTATACTTTTTACTCTTATTATTATCAATCTAACTCATATTATTAGCCATTTTATGCTTATATGATCGGTAGAACGATAATTACTATACTCATTACTCGTATCATTATCAATATAACTCATATTATTAGCCATATTATGCTTATATGATCGATAGAACGACAATTACTCTACTTATTATTCTTACTTTTATCACCCTAACTTATATTATTAGCTATATTATGCTTAAATGATCGATAGAACGACAATTACTATACTCACTACTTTTATTATTATCACTCTAACACATATTATTAGCCATATTATGCTTATATGATCGATAGAACGACAATTACTGTACTTATTACTCTTATCATTATCAATCTAACTCATATTATGAGCCATATTATGCTTATATGATCGATAGGACGACAATTACTATACTTATTACTCTTATTATTAACCACCTAACTCATATTATTAGCCATATTATGTTTATATGATCGATAGAACGACAATTACTATACTTATTACCCTTATTATTATGAATCTAACTCACATTATTAGCCATATTATGCTTATATGATCGGTAGAACGAAAATTACTCTACTTATTACTCTTATTATTATCAATCTAACTCATATTATTAGCCATATTATGCTTATATGATCGATAGGACGACAATTACTATACTTATTACTCTTATTATTATGAATCTAACTCACATTATTAGCCATATTATGCTTATATGATCGGTAGAACGAAAATTACTCTACTTATTACTCTTATCATTATCAATCTAACTCATATTATTAGCCATATTATGCTTATATGATCGATAGAACGACAATTACTATACTCAGTACTCTTATTATTATCAATCTGACTCATATTATTAGCCACATTATGCTTACATGATCAATAGAACGACAATTGCTATACTTATTACACTCACAGTTATCAATCTAACTCATATTATTAGCCATATTATGCTCATATGATCGATAGAACGACAATTACTATACTTATTACACTCACTGTTATCAATCCAACTCATATTATTAACCATATTAAGCAGATATGATCGATAGAACGACAATTACTATACTTATTGCTCTTATTATTATCAATCTAACTCATATTATTAGCCATATTATGCTTATATGATCGATAGAACGACAATTACTATACTTATTACTCTTATTATTATCAATCTAACTCATATTGTTAGCCATATTATGCATAAATGATCGTCAGAACGACAATTACTGTACTTATTACTCTTATTATTATCAATCTAACTCATATTATTACCCATATTATACTTATATGATCGATAGAACGTCAATTACTATACTTTTTACGCTTATTATTATCAATCTAACTCATATTATTAGCCATTTTATGCTTATATGATCGGTAGAACGATAATTACTATACTCATTACTCGTGTCATTATCAATATAACTCATATTATTAGCCATATTATGCTTATATGATCGATAGAACGACAATTACTCTACTTATTATTCTTACTTTTATCAACCTAACTTATATTATTAGCTATATTATGCTTAAATGATCGATAGAACGACAATTACTATACTCACTACTTTTATTATTATCACTCTAACTCATATTATTAGCCATATTATGCTTATATGATCGACAGAACGACAATGACTATACGTATTACTCTTATTATTATCAATCTAACTCATATTATTAGCCATATTATGCTTATATGATCGATAGGACGACAATTACTATACTTATTACTCTTATTATTATCAATCTAACTCATATTATTTGCCATATTATGCTTATATGATCGATAGAACCAAAATTACTGTACTTATTACTCTTATCATTATCAATCTAACTCTTATTATTAGCCATATTATGCTTATATGATCGATAGAACGACAATTACTATACTTATTACTCTTGTTATTATCAATCTAACTCATATTATTAGCCATATTGTGCTTATGTGATCGACGGAACGACAATCACTATACTTATTACACTCACTGTTATCAATCTAACTCATATTATTAACCATATTATGCTAATATGATCGATAGGACGACAATTACTATACTTATTACTCTTATTATTATCAATCTAACTCATATTATTAGCCATATTGAACTTATATGATCGATAGAACGACAATTACTATACTTATTACACTCACTATTATCAATCTAAATAATATTATTAGCCATATTATGCTTATATGATCGATAGAACGACAATTACTATACTCAGTACTCTTATTATTATCAATCTAACTCATATTATTAGCCACATTATGCTTACATGATCAATAGAACGACAATTGCTATACTTTTTACACTCACAGTTATCAATCTAACTCATATTATTAGCCATATTATGCTCATATGATCGATAGAACGACAATTACTATACTTATTACACTCACTGTTATCAATCCAACTCATATTATTAACCATATTAAGCAGATATGATCGATAGAACGACAATTACTATACTTATTGCTCTTATTATTATCAATCTAACTCATATTATTACCCATATTATGCTTATATGATCGATAGAACGACAATTACTATACTTATTACTCTTATTATTATCAATCTAACTCATATTGTTAGCCATATTATGCTTAAATGATCGACAGAACGACAATTACTGTACTTATTACTCTTATTATTATCAATCTAACTCATATTATTACCCATATTATGCTTATATGATCGATAGAACGTCAATTACTATACTTTTTACTCTTATTATTATCAATCTAACTCATATTATTAGCCATTTTATGCTTAAATGATCGGTAGAACGATAATTACTATACTCATTACTCGTATCATTATCAATATAACTCATATTATTAGCCATATTATGCTTATATGATCGATAGAACGACAATTACTCTACTTATTATTCTTACATTTATCAACCTAACTTATATTATTAGCTATATTATGCTTAAATGATCGATAGAACGACAATTACTATACTCACTACTTTTATTATTATCACTCTAACTCATATTATTAGCCATATTATGCTTATATGATCGATAGAACGACAATTACTGTACTTATTACTCTTATCATTATCAATCTAACTCATATTATTAGCCATATTATGCTTATATGATCGATAGAACGACAATTACTATACTCAGTACTCTTATTATTATCAATCTAACTCATATTATTAGCCACATTATGCTTACATGATCAATAGAACGACAATTGCTATACTTATTACACTCACAGTTATCAATCTAACTCATATTATTAGCCATATTATGCTCATATGATCGATAGAACGACAATTACTATACTTATTACACTCACTGTTATCAATCCAACTCATATTATTAACCATATTAAGCAGATATGATCGATAGAACGAAAATTACTATACTTTTTACTCTTATTACTATCAATCTAACTCATATTATTAGCCATATTATGCTTATATGATCGATAGAACGACAATTACTATACTTATTACTCTTATTATTATCAATCTAACTCATATTATTAGCCATATGATGATTATATGATCGATAGGACGACAATTACTATACTTATTACTCTTATTATTATCAATCTAACTCATATTATTAGCCATATTATGATTATATGATCGATAGGACGACAATTACTATACTTATTACTCTTATTATTATCAATCTAACTCATATTATTAGCCATATTATGCTTATATGATCGATAGGACGACAATTACTATACTTGTTATTCTTATTTTTATCAACCTAACTCATATTATTAACCATGTTATGCAAATATGACCGATAGAATGACAATTACTATACCTATTACTCCTATTATTATCAATCTAACTCATATTATTAGCCATATTGTGCTTATGTGATCGACGGAACGACAATCACTATACTTATTACACTCACTGTTATCAATCTAACTCATATTATTAACCATATTATGCTAATATGATCGATAGGACGAAAATTACTATACTTTTTACTCTTATTATTATCAATCTAACTCATATTATTAGCCATATTGAACTTATATGATCGATAGAACGACAATTACTATACTTATTACACTCACTATTATCAATCTAAATAATATTATTAGCCATATTATGCTTATATGATCGATAGAACGACAATTACTATACTCAGTACTCTTATTATTATCAATCTAACTCATATTATTAGCCACATTATGCTTACATGATCAATAGAACGACAATTGCTATACTTATTACACTCACAGTTATCAATCTAACTCATATTATTAGCCATATTATGCTCATATGATCGATAGAACGACAATTACTATACTTATTACACTCACTGTTATCAATCCAACTCATATTATTAACCATATTAAGCAGATATGATCGATAGAACGACAATTACTATACTTTTTACTCTTATTACTATCAATCTAACTCATATTATTAGCCATATTATGCTTATATGATCGATAGAACGACAATTACTATACTTATTACTCTTATTATTATCAATCTAACTCATATTATTAGCCATATTATGATTATATGATCGATAGGACGACAATTACTATACTTATTACTCTTATTATTATCAATCTAACTCATATTATTAGCCATATTGAACTTATATGATCGATAGAACGACAATTACTATACTTATTACACTCTCTATTATCAATCTAAATAATATTATTAGCCATATTATGCTTATATGATCGATAGAACGACAATCACTATACTCAGTACTCTTATTATTATCAATCTAACTCATATTATTAGCCACATTATGCTTACATGATCAATAGAACGACAATTGCTATACTTATTACACTCACAGTTATCAATCTAACTCATATTATTAGCCATATTATGCTCATATGATCGATAGAACGACAATTACTATACTTATTACACTCACTGTTATCAATCCAACTCATATTATTAACCATATTAAGCAGATATGATCGATAGGACGACAATTACTATACTTTTTACTCTTATTACTATCAATCTAACTCATATTATTAGCCATATTATGCTTATATGATCGATAGAACGACAATTACTATACTTATTACTCTTATTATTATCAATCTAACTCATATTATTAGCCATATTATGATTATATGATCGATAGGACGACAATTACTATACTTATTACTCTTATTATTATCAATCTAACTCATATTATTAGCCATATTATGCTTATATGATCGCTAGGACGACAATTACTATACTTGTTATTCTTATTTTTATCAACCTAACTCATATTATTAACCATGTTATGCAAATATGACCGATAGAATGACAATTACTATACCTATTACTCCTATTATTATCAATCTAACTCATATTATTAGCCATATTGTGCTTATGTGATCGACAGAACGACAATCACTATACTTATTACACTCACTGTTATCAATCTAACTCATATTATTAACCATATTACGCAAATATGATCGATAGAACGACAATTACTATACTTTTTACTCTTATTACTATCAATCTAACTCATATTATTAGCCATATTATGCTTATATGATCGGTACAACGATAATTACTATACTTATTACTCTTATTATTATCAATTTAACTGATATTATTAGCCACATTATGCTCGTATGATCGGTGGAACGATAATTACTATACTTATTACTCTGATTATTATCAATCTAACTCATATTCTTAGCCATATTATGCTTATATGATCGGTAGAACGATAATTACTATACCTATTACTCTTATTATTATCAATCTAACTCATATTATTAGCCATATTACGCTTATACGATCGATAGAACGACAATTACTATACTTATTACTCTTATTATTATCAATCTAACTCATATTATTAGCCATATTATGATTATATGATCGATAGGACGACAATTACTATACTTATTACTCTTATTATTATCAATCTAACTCATATTATTAGCCATATTGAACTTATATGATCGATAGAACGACAATTACTATACTTATTACACTCACTATTATCAATCTAAATAATATTATTAGCCATATTATGCTTATATGATCGATAGAACGACAATTACTATACTCAGTACTCTTATTATTATCAATCTAACTCATATTATTAGCCACATTATGCTTACATGATCAATAGAACGACAATTGCTATACTTATTACACTCACAGTTATCAATCTAACTCATATTATTAGCCATATTATGCTCATATGATCGATAGAACGACAATTACTATACTTATTACACTCACTGTTATCAATCCAACTCACATTATTAACCATATTAAGCAGATATGATCGATAGAACGACAATTACTATACTTTTTACTCTTATTACTATCAATCTAACTCATATTATTAGCCATATTATGCTTATATGATCGATAGAACGACAATTACTATACTTATTACTCTGATTATTATCAATCTAACTCATATTCTTAGCCATATTATGCTTATATGATCGGTAGAACGATAATTACTATACCTATTACTCTTATTATTATCAATCTAACTCATATTATTAGCCATATTACGCTTATACGATCGATAGAACGACAATTACTATACTTATTACTCTTATTATTATCAATCTAACTCATATTATTAGCCATATTATGATTATATGATCGATAGGACGACAATTACTATACTTATTACTCTTATTATTATCAATCTAACTCATATTATTAGCCATATTGAACTTATATGATCGATAGAACGACAATTACTATACTTATTACACTCACTATTATCAATCTAAATAATATTATTAGCCATATTATGCTTATATGATCGATAGAACGACAATTACTATACTCAGTACTCTTATTATTATCAATCTAACTCATATTATTAGCCATATTATGCTTATATGATCGATAGGACGACAATTACTATACTTGTTATTGTTATTTTTATCAACCTAACTCATATTATTAACCATGTTATGCAAATATGACCGACAGAATGACAATTACTATACCTATTACTCCTATTATTATCAATCTAACTCATATTATTAGCCATATTGTGCTTATGTGATCGACGGAACGACAATCACTATACTTATTACACTCACTGTTATCAATCTAACTCATATTATTAACCATATTATGCTAATATGATCGATAGGACGACAATTACTATACTTATTACTCTTATTATTATCAATCTAACTCATATTATTAGCCATATTGAACATATATGATCGATAGAACGACAATTACTATACTTATTACACTCACTATTATCAATCTAAATAATATTATTAGCCATATTATGCTTATATGATCGATAGAACGACAATTACTATACTCAGTACTCTTATTATTATCAATCTAACTCATATTATTAGCCACATTATGCTTACATGATCAATAGAACGACAATTGCTATACTTATTACACTCACAGTTATCAATCTAACTCATATTATTAGCCATATTATGCTCATATGATCGATAGAACGACAATTACTATACTTATTGCTCTTATTATTATCAATCTAACTCATATTATTACCCATATTATGCTTAAATGATCGACAGAACGACAATTACTGTACTTATTACTCTTATTATTATCAATCTAACTCATATTATTACCCATATTATGCTTATATGATCGATAGAACGTCAATTACTATACTTTTTACTCTTATTATTATCAATCTAACTCATATTATTAGCCATTTTATGCTTATATGATCGGTAGAACGATAATTACTATACTCATTACTCGTATCATTATCAATATAACTCATATTATTAGCCATATTATGCTTATATGATCGATAGAACGACAATTACTCTACTTATTATTCTTACTTTTATCAACCTAACTTATATTATTAGCTATATTATGCTTAAATGATCGATAGAACGACAATTACTATACTCACTACTTTCATTATTATCACTCTAACTCATATTATTAGCCATATTATGCTTATATGATCGATAGAACGACAATTACTGTACTTATTACTCTTATTATTATCAATCTAACTCATATTATAAGCCATATTATGCTTATATGATCGATAGAACGACAATTACTATACTCAGTACTCTTATTATTATCAATCTAACTCATATTATTAGCCACATTATGCTTACATGATCAATAGAACGACAATTGCTATACTTATTACACTCACAGTTATCAATCTAACTCATATTATTAGCCATATTATGCTCATATGATCGATAGAACGACAATTGCTATACTTATTACACTCACTGTTATCAATCCAACTCATATTATTAACCATATTAAGCAGATATGATCGATAGAACGACAATTACTATACTTATTGCTCTTATTATTATCAATCTAACTCATATTATTAGCCATATTATGCTTATATGATCGAAAGAACGACAATTACTATACTTATTACTCTTATTATTATCAATCTAACTCATATTGTTAGCCATATTATGCTTAAATGATCGACAGAACGACAATTACTGTACTTATTACTCTTATTATTATCAATCTAACTCATATTATTACCCATATTATACTTATATGATCGATAGAACGTCAATTACTATACTTTTTACGCTTATTATTATCAATCTAACTCATATTATTAGCCATTTTATGCTTATATGATCGGTAGAACGATAATTACTATACTCATTACTCGTATCATTATCAATATAACTCATATTATTAGCCATATTATGCTTATATGATCGATAGAACGACAATTACTCTACTTATTATTCTTACTTTTATCACCCTAACTTATATTATTAGCTATATTATGCTTAAATGATCGATAGAACGACAATTACTATACTCACTACTTTTATTATTATCACTCTAACACATATTATTAGCCATATTATGCTTATATGATCGATAGAACGACAATTACTGTACTTATTACTCTTATCATTATCAATCTAACTCATATTATGAGCCATATTATGCTTATATGATCGATAGGACGACAATTACTATACTTATTACTCTTATTATTAACCACCTAACTCATATTATTAGCCATATTATGTTTATATGATCGATAGAACGACAATTACTATACTTATTACCCTTATTATTATGAATCTAACTCACATTATTAGCCATATTATGCTTATATGATCGGTAGAACGAAAATTACTCTACTTATTACTCTTATTATTATCAATCTAACTCATATTATTAGCCATATTATGCTTATATGATCGATAGGACGACAATTACTATACTTATTACTCTTATTATTATGAATCTAACTCACATTATTAGCCATATTATGCTTATATGATCGGTAGAACGAAAATTACTCTACTTATTACTCTTATCATTATCAATCTAACTCATATTATTAGCCATATTATGCTTATATGATCGATAGAACGACAATTACTATACTCAGTACTCTTATTATTATCAATCTGACTCATATTATTAGCCACATTATGCTTACATGATCAATAGAACGACAATTGCTATACTTATTACACTCACAGTTATCAATCTAACTCATATTATTAGCCATATTATGCTCATATGATCGATAGAACGACAATTACTATACTTATTACACTCACTGTTATCAATCCAACTCATATTATTAACCATATTAAGCAGATATGATCGATAGAACGACAATTACTATACTTATTGCTCTTATTATTATCAATCTAACTCATATTATTAGCCATATTATGCTTATATGATCGATAGAACGACAATTACTATACTTATTACTCTTATTATTATCAATCTAACTCATATTGTTAGCCATATTATGCATAAATGATCGTCAGAACGACAATTACTGTACTTATTACTCTTATTATTATCAATCTAACTCATATTATTACCCATATTATACTTATATGATCGATAGAACGTCAATTACTATACTTTTTACGCTTATTATTATCAATCTAACTCATATTATTAGCCATTTTATGCTTATATGATCGGTAGAACGATAATTACTATACTCATTACTCGTGTCATTATCAATATAACTCATATTATTAGCCATATTATGCTTATATGATCGATAGAACGACAATTACTCTACTTATTATTCTTACTTTTATCAACCTAACTTATATTATTAGCTATATTATGCTTAAATGATCGATAGAACGACAATTACTATACTCACTACTTTTATTATTATCACTCTAACTCATATTATTAGCCATATTATGCTTATATGATCGATAGAACGACAATTACTGTACTTATTACTCTTATCATTATCAATCTAACTCATATTATGAGCCATATTATGCTTATATGATCGATAGGACGACAATTACTATACTTATTACTCTTATTATTATCAACCTAACTCATATTATTAGCCATATTATGTTTATATGATCGATAGAACGACAATTACTATACTTATTACTCTTATTATTATGAATCTAACTCACATTATTAGCCATATTATGCTTATATGATCGACAGAACGACAATGACTATACGTATTACTCTTATTATTATCAATCTAACTCATATTATTAGCCATATTATGCTTATATGATCGATAGGACGACAATTACTATACTTATTACTCTTATTATTATCAATCTAACTCATATTATTTGCCATATTATGCTTATATGATCGATAGAACCAAAATTACTGTACTTATTACTCTTATCATTATCAATCTAACTCTTATTATTAGCCATATTATGCTTATATGATCGATAGAACGACAATTACTATACTTATTACTCTTGTTATTATCAATCTAACTCATATTATTAGCCATATTGTGCTTATGTGATCGACGGAACGACAATCACTATACTTATTACACTCACTGTTATCAATCTAACTCATATTATTAACCATATTATGCTAATATGATCGATAGGACGACAATTACTATACTTATTACTCTTATTATTATCAATCTAACTCATATTATTAGCCATATTGAACTTATATGATCGATAGAACGACAATTACTATACTTATTACACTCACTATTATCAATCTAAATAATATTATTAGCCATATTATGCTTATATGATCGATAGAACGACAATTACTATACTCAGTACTCTTATTATTATCAATCTAACTCATATTATTAGCCACATTATGCTTACATGATCAATAGAACGACAATTGCTATACTTTTTACACTCACAGTTATCAATCTAACTCATATTATTAGCCATATTATGCTCATATGATCGATAGAACGACAATTACTATACTTATTACACTCACTGTTATCAATCCAACTCATATTATTAACCATATTAAGCAGATATGATCGATAGAACGACAATTACTATACTTATTGCTCTTATTATTATCAATCTAACTCATATTATTACCCATATTATGCTTATATGATCGATAGAACGACAATTACTATACTTATTACTCTTATTATTATCAATCTAACTCATATTGTTAGCCATATTATGCTTAAATGATCGACAGAACGACAATTACTGTACTTATTACTCTTATTATTATCAATCTAACTCATATTATTAGCCATATTATGCTTATATGATCGATAGAACGACAATTACTCTACTTATTATTCTTACTTTTATCAACCTAACTTATATTATTACCTATATTATGCTTAAATGATCGATAGAACGACAATTAATATACTCACTACTTTTATTATTATCACTCTAACACATATTATTAGCCATATTATGCTTATATGATCGATAGAACGACAATTACTGTACTTATTACTCTTATCATTATCAATCTAACTCATATTATGAGCCATATTATGCTTATATGATCGATAGGACGACAATTACTATACTTATTACTCTTATTATTATCAACCTAACTCATATTATTCGCCATATTATGTTTATATGATCGATAGAACGACAATTACTATACTTATTACTCTTATTATTATGAATCTAACTCACATTATTAGCCATATTATGCTTATATGATCGGTAGAACGAAAATTACTCTACTTATTACTCTTATTATTATCAATCTAACTCATATTATTAGCCATATTATGCTTATATGATCGATAGGACGACAATTACTATACTTATTACTCTTATTATTATCAATCTAACTCACATTATTAGCCATATTATGCTTATATGATCGACAGAACGACAATGACTATACTTATTACACTCACTATTATCAATCTAACTCATATTATTTACCACATCATGCAGATATCATCGATAGAACGACAATTACTATACATATTACTCCTATTATTATCAATCTAACTCATATTATTAGCCATATTATGCTTATATGATCGATAGAACCAAAATTACTGTACTTATTACTCTTATCATTATCAATCTAACTCTTATTATTAGCCATATTATGCTTATATGATCGATAGAACGACAATTACTATACTTATTACTCTTATTATTATCAATCTAACTCATATTATTAGCCATATTGTGCTTATGTGATCGACGGAACGACAATCACTATACTTATTACACTCACTGTTATCAATCTAACTCATATTATTAACCATATTATGCCAATATGATCGATAGGACGACAATTACTATACTTATTACTCTTATTATTATCAACCTAACTCATATTATTAGCCATATTATGTTTATATGATCGATAGAACGACAATTACTATACTTATTACTCTTATTATTATGAATCTAACTCACATTATTAGCCATATTATGCTTATATGATCGACAGAACGACAATGACTATACGTATTACTCTTATTATTATCAATCTAACTCATATTATTAGCCATATTATGCTTATATGATCGATAGGACGACAATTACTATACTTATTACTCTTATTATTATCAATCTAACTCATATTATTTGCCATATTATGCTTATATGATCGATAGAACCAAAATTACTGTACTTATTACTCTTATCATTATCAATCTAACTCTTATTATTAGCCATATTATGCTTATATGATCGATAGAACGACAATTACTATACTTATTACTCTTGTTATTATCAATCTAACTCATATTATTAGCCATATTGTGCTTATGTGATCGACGGAACGACAATCACTATACTTATTACACTCACTGTTATCAATCTAACTCATATTATTAACCATATTATGCTAATATGATCGATAGGACGACAATTACTATACTTATTACTCTTATTATTATCAATCTAACTCATATTATTAGCCATATTGAACTTATATGATCGATAGAACGACAATTACTATACTTATTACACTCACTATTATCAATCTAAATAATATTATTAGCCATATTATGCTTATATGATCGATAGAACGACAATTACTATACTCAGTACTCTTATTATTATCAATCTAACTCATATTATTAGCCACATTATGCTTACATGATCAATAGAACGACAATTGCTATACTTTTTACACTCACAGTTATCAATCTAACTCATATTATTAGCCATATTATGCTCATATGATCGATAGAACGACAATTACTATACTTATTACACTCACTGTTATCAATCCAACTCATATTATTAACCATATTAAGCAGATATGATCGATAGAACGACAATTACTATACTTATTGCTCTTATTATTATCAATCTAACTCATATTATTACCCATATTATGCTTATATGATCGATAGAACGACAATTACTATACTTATTACTCTTATTATTATCAATCTAACTCATATTGTTAGCCATATTATGCTTAAATGATCGACAGAACGACAATTACTGTACTTATTACTCTTATTATTATCAATCTAACTCATATTATTACCCATATTATGCTTATATGATCGATAGAACGTCAATTACTATACTTTTTACTCTTATTATTATCAATCTAACTCATATTATTAGCCATTTTATGCTTAAATGATCGGTAGAACGATAATTACTATACTCATTACTCGTATCATTATCAATATAACTCATATTATTAGCCATATTATGCTTATATGATCGATAGAACGACAATTACTCTACTTATTATTCTTACATTTATCAACCTAACTTATATTATTAGCTATATTATGCTTAAATGATCGATAGAACGACAATTACTATACTCACTACTTTTATTATTATCACTCTAACTCATATTATTAGCCATATTATGCTTATATGATCGATAGAACGAAAATTACTATACTTTTTACTCTTATTACTATCAATCTAACTCATATTATTAGCCATATTATGCTTATATGATCGATAGAACGACAATTACTATACTTATTACTCTTATTATTATCAATCTAACTCATATTATTAGCCATATGATGATTATATGATCGATAGGACGACAATTACTATACTTATTACTCTTATTATTATCAATCTAACTCATATTATTAGCCATATTATGCTTATATGATCGATAGGACGACAATTACTATACTTGTTATTCTTATTTTTATCAACCTAACTCATATTATTAACCATGTTATGCAAATATGACCGATAGAATGACAATTACTATACCTATTACTCCTATTATTATCAATCTAACTCATATTATTAGCCATATTGTGCTTATGTGATTGACGGAACGACAATCACTATACTTATTACACTCACTGTTATCAATCTTACTCATATTATTAACCATATTATGCTAATATGATCGATAGGACGACAATTACTATACTTATTACTCTTATTATTATCAATCTAACTCATATTATTAGCCATATTGAACTTATATGATCGATAGAACGACAATTACTATACTTATTACACTCACTATTATCAATCTAAATAATATTATTAGCCATATTATGCTTATATGATCGATAGAACGACAATTACTATACTCAGTACTCTTATTATTATCAATCTAACTCATATTATTAGCCGCATTATGCTTACATGATCAATAGAACGACAATTGCTATACTTATTACACTCACAGTTATCAATCTAACTCATATTATTAGCCATATTATGCTCATATGATCGATAGAACGACAATTACTATACTTACTACACTCACTGTTATCAATCCAACTCATATTATTAACCATATTAAGCAGATATGATCGATAGAACGACAATTACTATACTTATTGCTCTTATTATTATCAATCTAACTCATATTGTTAGCCATATTATGCTTAAATGATCGACAGAACGACAATTACTGTACTTATTACCCTTATTATTATCAATCTAACTCATATTATTACCCATATTATACTTATATGATCGATAGAACGACAATTACTATACTTTTTACTCTTATTATTATCAATCTAACTCATATTATTAGCCATATTATGCTTATATGATCGATAGGACGACAATTACTATACTTGTTATTCTTATTTTTATCAACCTAACTCATATTATTAACCATGTTATGCAAATATGACCGATAGAATGACAATTACTATACCTATTACTCCTATTATTATCAATCTAACTCATATTATTAGCCATATTGTGCTTATGTGATCGACAGAACGACAATCACTATACTTATTACACTCACTGTTATCAATCTAACTCATATTATTAACCATATTACGCAAATATGATCGATAGAACGACAATTACTATACTTTTTACTCTTATTACTATCAATCTAACTCATATTATTAGCCATATTATGCTTATATGATCGATAGAACGACAATTACTATACTCAGTACTCTTATTATTATCAATCTGACTCATATTATTAGCCACATTATGCTTACATGATCAATAGAACGACAATTGCTATACTTATTACACTCACAGTTATCAATCTAACTCATATTATTAGCCATATTATGCTCATATGATCGATAGAACGACAATTACTATACTCATTACTCGTATCATTATCAATATAACTCATATTATTAGCCATATTATGCTTATATGATCGATAGAACGACAATTACTCTACTTATTATTCTTACTTTTATCAACCTAACTTATATTATTACCTATATTATGCTTAAATGATCGATAGAACGACAATTACTATACTCACTACTTTTATTATTATCACTCTAACACATATTATTAGCCATATTATGCTTATATGATCGATAGAACGACAATTACTGTACTTATTACTCTTATCATTATCAATCTAACTCATATTATGAGCCATATTATGCTTATATGATCGATAGGACGACAATTACTATACTTATTACTCTTATTATTATCAACCTAACTCATATTATTCGCCATATTATGTTTATATGATCGATAGAACGACAATTACTATACTTATTACTCTTATTATTATGAATCTAACTCACATTATTAGCCATATTATGCTTATATGATCGGTAGAACGAAAATTACTCTACTTATTACTCTTATTATTATCAATCTAACTCATATTATTAGCCATATTATGCTTATATGATCGATAGGACGACAATTACTATACTTATTACTCTTATTATTATCAATCTAACTCACATTATTAGCCATATTATGCTTATATGATCGACAGAACGACAATGACTATACTTATTACACTCACTATTATCAATCTAACTCATATTATTTACCACATCATGCAGATATCATCGATAGAACGACAATTACTATACATATTACTCCTATTATTATCAATCTAACTCATATTATTAGCCATATTATGCTTATATGATCGATAGAACCAAAATTACTGTACTTATTACTCTTATCATTATCAATCTAACTCTTATTATTAGCCATATTATGCTTATATGATCGATAGAACGACAATTACTATACTTATTACTCTTATTATTATCAATCTAACTCATATTATTAGCCATATTGTGCTTATGTGATCGACGGAACGACAATCACTATACTTATTACACTCACTGTTATCAATCTAACTCATATTATTAACCATATTATGCCAATATGATCGATAGGACGACAATTACTATACTTATTACTCTTATTATTATCAATCTAACTCATATTATTAGCCATATTATGCTTACATGATCAATAGAACGACAATTGCTATACTTATTACACTCACAGTTATCAATCTAACTCATATTATTAGCCATATTATGCTCATATGATCGATAGAACGACAATTACTATACTTATTACACTCACTGTTATCAATCCAACTCATATTATTAACCATATTAAGCAGATATGATCGATAGAACGACAATTACTATACTTATTGCTCTTATTATTATCAATCTAACTCATATTATTACCCATATTATGCTTATATGATCGATAGAACGACAATTACTATACTTATTACTCTTATTATTATCAATCTAACTCATATTGTTAGCCATATTATGCTTAAATGATCGACAGAACGACAATTACTGTACTTATTACTCTTATTATTATCAATCTAACTCATATTATTACCCATATTATGCTTATATGATCGATAGAACGTCAATTACTATACTTTTTACTCTTATTATTATCAATCTAACTCATATTATTAGCCATTTTATGCTTATATGATCGGTAGAACGATAATTACTATACTCATTACTCGTATCATTATCAATATAACTCATATTATTAGCCATATTATGCTTATATGATCGATAGAACGACAATTACTCTACTTATTATTCTTACTTTTATCAAACTAACTTATATTATTAGCTATATTATGCTTAAATGATCGATAGAACGACAATTACTATACTCACTACTTTTATTATTATCACTCTAACTCATATTATTAGCCATATTATGCTTATATGATCGATAGAACGACAATTACTGTACTTATTACTCTTATCATTATCAATCTAACTCATATTATTAGCCATATTATGCTTATATGATCGATAGAACGACAATTACTATACTCAGTACTCTTATTATTATCAATCTAACTCATATTATTAGCCACATTATGCTTACATGATCAATAGAACGACAATTGCTATACTTATTACACTCACAGTTATCAATCTAACTCATATTATTAGCCATATTATGCTCATATGATCGATAGAACGACAATTACTATACTTATTGCTCTTATTATTATCAATCTAACTCATACTATTACCCATATTATGCTTAAATGACCGACAGAACGACAATTACTATACTTTTTACTCTTATTATTATCAATCTAACTCATATTATTAGCCATTTTATGCTTATATGATCGGTAGAACGATAATTACTATACTCATTACTCGTATCATTATCAATATAACTCATATTATTAGCCATATTATGCTTATATGATCGATAGAACGACAATTACTCTACTTATTATTCTTACTTTTATCAAACTAACTTATATTATTAGCTATATTATGCTTAAATGATCGATAGAACGACAATTACTATACTCACTACTTTTATTATTATCACTCTAACTCATATTATTAGCCATATTATGCTTATATGATCGATAGAACGACAATTACTGTACTTATTACTCTTATCATTATCAATCTAACTCATATTATTAGCCATATTATGCTTATATGATCGATAGAACGACAATTACTATACTCAGTACTCTTATTATTATCAATCTAACTCATATTATTAGCCACATTATGCTTACATGATCAATAGAACGACAATTGCTATACTTATTACACTCACAGTTATCAATCTAACTCATATTATTAGCCATATTATGCTCATATGATCGATAGAACGACAATTACTATACTTATTACACTCACTGTTATCAATCCAACTCACATTATTAACCATATTAAGCAGATATGATCGATAGAACGACAATTACTATACTTTTTACTCTTATTACTATCAATCTAACTCATATTATTAGCCATATTATGCTTATATGATCGATAGAACGACAATTACTATACTTATTACTCTTATTATTATCAATCTAACTCATATTATTAGCCATATTATGATTATATGATCGATAGGACGACAATTACTATACTTATTACTCTTATTATTATCAATCTAACTCATATTATTAGCCATATTATGCTTATATGATCGATAGGACGACAATTACTATACTTGTTATTCTTATTTTTATCAACCTAACTCATATTATTAACCATGTTATGCAAATATGACCGATAGAATGACAATTACTATACCTATTACTCCTATTATTATCAATCTAACTCATATTATTAACCATATTGTGCTTATGTGATCGACGGAACGACAATCACTATACTTATTACACTCACTGTTATCAATCTAACTCATATTATTAACCATATTATGCTAATATGATCGATAGGACGACAATTACTATACTTATTACTCTTATTATTATCAATCTAACTCATATTATTAGCCATATTGAACTTATATGATCGATAGAACGACAATTACTATACTTATTACACTCACTATTATCAATCTAAATAATATTATTAGCCATATTATGCTTATATGATCGATAGAACGACAATTACTATACTCAGTACTCTTATTATTATCAATCTAACTTATATTATTAGCCACATTATGCTTACATGATCAATAGAACGACAATTGCTATACTTATTACACTCACAGTTATCAATCTAACTCATATTATTAGCCATATTATGCTCATATGATCGATAGAACGACAATTACTGTACTTATTACTCTTATCATTATCAATCTAACTCATATTATAAGCCATATTATGCTTATATGATCGATAGAACGACAATTACTATACTTATTGCTCTTATTATTATCAATCTAACTCATACTATTACCCATATTATGCTTAAATGATCGACAGAACGACAATTACTATACTTTTTACTCTTATTATTATCAATCTAACTCATATTATTAGCCATTTTATGCTTATATGATCGGTAGAACGATAATTACTATACTCATTACTCGTATCATTATCAATATGACTCATATTATTAGCCATATTATGCTTATATGATCGATAGAACGACAATTACTCTACTTATTATTCTTACTTTTATCAACCTAACTTATATTATTAGCTATATTATGCTTAAATGATCGATAGAACGACAATTACTATACTCACTACTTTCATTATTATCACTCTAACTCATATTATTAGCCATATTATGCTTATATGATCGATAGAACGACAATTACTGTACTTATTACTCTTATCATTATCAATCTAACTCATATTATAAGCCATATTATGCTTATATGATCGATAGAACGACAATTACTATACTCAGTACTCTTATTATTATCAATCTAACTCATATTATTAGCCACATTATGCTTACATGATCAATAGAACGACAATTGCTATACTTATTACACTCACAGTTATCAATCTAACTCATATTATTAGCCATATTATGCTCATATGATCGATAGAACGACAATTACTATACTTATTACACTCACTGTTATCAATCCAACTCATATTATTAACCATATTAAGCAGATATGATCGATAGAACGACAATTACTATACTTTTTACTCTTATTACTATCAATCTAACTCATATTATTAGCCATATTATGCTTATATGATCGATAGAACGACAATTACTATACTCAGTACTCTTATTATTATCAATCTAACTCATATTATTAGCCACATTATGCTTACATGATCAATAGAACGACAATTGCTATACTTATTACACTCACAGTTATCAATCTAACTCATATTATTAGCCATATTATGCTCATATGATCGATAGAACGACAATTACTATACTTATTACACTCACTGTTATCAATCCAACTCACATTATTAACCATATTAAGCAGATATGAAAGATAGAACGACAATTACTATACTTTTTACTCTTATTACTATCAATCTAACTCATATTATTAGCCATATTATGCTTATATGATCGATAGAACGACAATTACTATACTTATTACTCTTATTATTATCAATCTAACTCATATTATTAGCCATATTATGATTATATGATCGATAGGACGACAATTACTATACTTATTACTCTTATTATTATCAATCTAACTCATATTATTAGCCATATTATGCTTATATGATCGATAGGACGACAATTACTATACTTGTTATTCTTATTTTTATCAACCTAACTCATATTATTAACCATGTTATGCAAATATGACCGATAGAATGACAATTACTATACCTATTACTCCTATTATTATCAATCTAACTCATATTATTAGCCATATTGTGCTTATGTGATCGACGGAACGACAATCACTATACTTATTACACTCACTGTTATCAATCTAACTCATATTATTAACCATATTATGCTAATATGATCGATAGGACGACAATTACTATACTTATTACTCTTATTATTATCAATCTAACTCATATTATTAGCCATATTGAACTTATATGATCGATAGAACGACAATTACTATACTTATTACACTCACTATTATCAATCTAAATAATATTATTAGCCATATTATGCTTATATGATCGATAGAACGACAATTACTATACTCAGTACTCTTATTATTATCAATCTAACTCATATTATTAGCCACATTATGCTTACATGATCAATAGAACGACAATTGCTATACTTATTACACTCACAGTTATCAATCTAACTCATATTATTAGCCATATTATGCTCATATGATCGATAGAACGACAATTACTATACTTATTGCTCTTATTATTATCAATCTAACTCATATTATTACCCATATTATGCTTAAATGATCGACAGAACGACAATTACTATACTTTTTACTCTTATTATTATCAATCTAACTCATATTATTAGCCATTTTATGCTTATATGATCGGTAGAACGATAATTACTATACTCATTACTCGTATCATTATCAATATAACTCATATTATTAGCCATATTATGCTTATATGATCGATAGAACGACAATTACTCTACTTATTATTCTTACTTTTATCAACCTAACTTATATTATTAGCTATATTATGCTTAAATGATCGATAGAACGACAATTACTATACTCACTACTTTCATTATTATCACTCTAACTCATATTATTAGCCATATTATGCTTATATGATCGATAGAACGACAATTACTGTACTTATTACTCTTATCATTATCAATCTAACTCATATTATAAGCCATATTATGCTTATATGATCGATAGAACGACAATTACTATACTCAGTACTCTTATTATTATCAATCTAACTCATATTACTAGCCACATTATGCTTACATGATCAATAGAACGACAATTGCTATACTTATTACACTCACAGTTATCAATCTAACTCATATTATTAGCCATATTATGCTCATATGATCGATAGAACGACAATTACTATACTTATTACACTCACTGTTATCAATCCAACTCATATTATTAACCATATTAAGCAGATATGATCGATAGAACGACAATTACTATACTTTTTACTCTTATTACTATCAATCTAACTCATATTATTAGCCATATTATGCTTATATGATCGATAGAACGACAATTACTATACTTATTACTCTTATTATTATCAATCTAACTCATATTATTAGCCATATTATGATTATATGATCGTTAGGACGACAATTACTATACTTATTACTCTTATTATTATCAATCTAACTCATATTATTAGCCATATTATGCTTATATGATCGATAGGACGACAATTACTATACTTGTTATTCTTATTTTTATCAACCTAACTCATATTATTAACCATGTTATGCAAATATGACCGATAGAATGACAATTACTATACCTATTACTCCTATTATTATCAATCTAACTCATATTATTAGCCATATTGTGCTTATGTGATCGACGGAACGACAATCACTATACTTATTACACTCACTGTTATCAATCTAACTCATATTATTAACCATATTATGCTAATATGATCGATAGGACGACAATTACTATACTTTTTACTCTTATTATTATCAATCTAACTCATATTATTAGCCATATTGAACTTATATGATCGATAGAACGACAATTACTATACTTATTACACTCACTATTATCAATCTAAATAATATTATTAGCCATATTATGCTTATATGATCGATAGAACGACAATTACTATACTCAGTACTCTTATTATTATCAATCTAACTCATATTATTAGCCACATTATGCTTACATGATCAATAGAACGACAATTGCTATACTTATTACACTCACAGTTATCAATCTAACTCATATTATTAGCCATATTATGCTCATATGATCGATAGAACGACAATTACTATACTTATTACACTCACTGTTATCAATCCAACTCATATTATTAACCATATTAAGCAGATATGATCGATAGAACGACAATTACTATACTTTTTACTCTTATTACTATCAATCTAACTCATATTATTAGCCATATTATGCTTATATGATCGATAGAACGACAATTACTATATTTATTACTCTTATTATTATCAATCTAACTCATATTATTAGCCATATTATGATTATATGATCGATAGGACGACAATTACTATACTTATTACTCTTATTATTATCAATCTAACTCATATTATTAGCCATATTATGCTTATATTATCGATAGGACGACAATTACTATACTTGTTATTCTTATTTTTATCAACCTAACTCATATTATTAACCATGTTATGCAAATATGACCGACAGAATGACAATTACTATACCTATTACTCCTATTATTATCAATCTAACTCATATTATTAGCCATATTGTGCTCATGTGATCGACGGAACGACAATCACTATACTTATTACACTCACTGTTATCAATCTAACTCATATTATTAACCATATTATGCTAATATGATCGATAGGACGACAATTACTATACTTATTACTCTTATTATTATCAATCTAACTCATATTATTAGCCATATTGAACATATATGATCGATAGAACGACAATTACTATACTTATTACACTCACTATTATCAATCTAAATAATATTATTAGCCATATTATGCTTATATGATCGATAGAACGACAATTACTATACTCAGTACTCTTATTATTATCAATCTAACTCATATTATTAGCCACATTATGCTTACATGATCAATAGAACGACAATTGCTATACTTATTACACTCACAGTTATCAATCTAACTCATATTATTAGCCATATTATGCTCATATGATCGATAGAACGACAATTACTATACTTATTGCTCTTATTATTATCAATCTAACTCATATTATTACCCATATTATGCTTAAATGATCGACAGAACGACAATTACTGTACTTATTACTCTTATTATTATCAATCTAACTCATATTATTACCCATATTATGCTTATATGATCGATAGAACGTCAATTACTATACTTTTTACTCTTATTATTATCAATCTAACTCATATTATTAGCCATTTTATGCTTATATGATCGGTAGAACGATAATTACTATACTCATTACTCGTATCATTATCAATATAACTCATATTATTAGCCATATTATGCTTATATGATCGATAGAACGACAATTACTCTACTTATTATTCTTACTTTTATCAACCTAACTTATATTATTAGCTATATTATGCTTAAATGATCGATAGAACGACAATTACTATACTCACTACTTTCATTATTATCACTCTAACTCATATTATTAGCCATATTATGCTTATATGATCGATAGAACGACAATTACTGTACTTATTACTCTTATCATTATCAATCTAACTCATATTATAAGCCATATTATGCTTATATGATCGATAGAACGACAATTACTATACTCAGTACTCTTATTATTATCAATCTAACTCATATTATTAGCCACATTATGCTTACATGATCAATAGAACGACAATTGCTATACTTATTTCACTCACAGTTATCAAACTAACTCATATTATTAGCCATATTATGCTCATATGATCGATAGAACGACAATTACTATACTTATTACACTCACTGTTATCAATCCAACTCATATTATTAACCATATTAATCAGATATGATCGATAGAACGACAATTACTATACTTTTTACTCTTATTACTATCAATCTAACTCATATTATTAGCCATATTATGCTTATATGATCGATAGAACGACAATTACTATACTCAGTACTCTTATTATTATCAATCTAACTCATATTATTAGCCACATTATGCTTACATGATCAATAGAACGACAATTGCTATACTTATTACACTCACAGTTATCAATCTAACTCATATTATTAGCCATATTATGCTCATATGATCGATAGAACGACAATTACTATACTTATTACACTCACTGTTATCAATCCAACTCATATTATTAACCATATTAAGCAGATATGATCGATAGAACGACAATTACTATACTTTTTACTCTTATTACTATCAATCTAACTCATATTATTAGCCATATTATGCTTATATGATCGATAGAACGACAATTACTATACTCACTACTTTCATTATTATCACTCTAACTCATATTATTAGCCATATTATGATTATATGATCGATAGGACGACAATTACTATACTTATTACTCTTATTATTATCAATCTAACTCATATTATTAGCCATATTATGCTTATATGATCGATAGGACGACAATTACTATACTTGTTATTCTTATTTTTATCAACCTAACTCATATTATTAACCATGTTATGCAAATATGACCGATAGAATGACAATTACTATACCTATTACTCCTATTATTATCAATCTAACTCATATTATTAGCCATATTGTGCTTATGTGATCGACAGAACGACAATCACTATACTTATTACACTCACTGTTATCAATCTAACTCATATTATTAACCATATTACGCAAATATGATCGATAGAACGACAATTACTATACTTTTTACTCTTATTACTATCAATCCAACTCATATTATTAGCCATATTATGCTTATATAATCGGTACAACGATAATTACTATACTTATTACTCTTATTATTATCAATTTAACTGATATTATTAGCCACATTATGCTCGTATGATCGATAGGACGACAATTACTATACTTATTACTCTTATTATTATCAATCTAACTCATATTATTAGCCATATTATGCTTATATGATCGATAGGATGACAATTACTATACTTGTTATTCTTATTTTTATCAACCTAACTCATATTATTAACCATGTTATGCAAATATGACCGATAGAATGACAATTACTATACCTATTACTCCTATTATTATCAATCTAACTCATATTATTAGCCATATTGTGCTTATGTGATCGACGGAACGACAATCACTATACTTATTACACTCACTGTTATCAATCTAACTCATATTATTAACCATATTATGCTAATATGATCGATAGGACGACAATTACTATACTTATTACTCTTATTATTATCAATCTAACTCATATTATTAGCCATATTGAACTTATATGATCGATAGAACGACAACTACTATACTTATTACACTCACTATTATCAATCTAAATAATATTATTAGCCATATTATGCTTATATGATCGATAGAACGACAATTACTATACTCAGTACTCTTATTATTATCAATCTAACTGATATTATTAGCCACATTATGCTTACATGATCAATAGAACGACAATTGCTATACTTATTACACTCACAGTTATCAATCTAACTCATATTATTAGCCATATTATGCTCATATGATCGATAGAACGACAATTACTATACTTATTACACTCACTGTTATCAATCCAACTCATATTATTAACCATATTAAGCAGATATGATCGATAGAACGACAATTACTATACTTTTTACTCTTATTACTATCAATCTAACTCATATTATTAGCCATATTATGCTTATATGATCGATAGAACGACAATTACTATACTTATTACTCTTATTATTATCAATCTAACTCATATTATTAGCCATATTATGATTATATGATCGATAGGACGACAATTACTATACTTATTACTCTTATTATTATCAATCTAACTCATATTATTAGCCATATTATGCTTATATGATCGATAGGACGACAATTACTATACTTGTTATTCTTATTTTTATCAATCTAACTCATATTATTAGCCATATTGTGCTTATGTGATCGACAGAACGACAATCACTATACTTCTTACACTCACTGTTATCAATCTAACTCATATTATTAACGATATTATGCAAATATGATCGATAGAACGACAATTACTATACTTATTACTCTTATTATTATCAATCTTACTCATATTATTAGCCACATTATGCTTATATGATCGATAGAACGACAATTACTATACTTATTACTCTTATTATTATCAACCTAACTCATATTATTAGCCATATTATGCTTATATGATCGATAGAACGACAATTACTATACTTATTACTCTTATTATTATTAATCTAACTCATATTATTAACCATATTATGCAGATATGATCGATACAACAACAACTACTATACTCATTACTCTTATTATTATCAATCTAACTCTTATCATTAGCCATATTATGCTTATATGATAGATAGAACGACAATTACTATACTTATTACACTCAATATTATCAATCTAACTCATTTTATTAGCCATATTATGCTTTTATGATCGATAGAACGACCATTACTATACTTATTAGTCTTATTATTATCAATCCAACCCATATTATTAGCCATATTATGCTTATATGATCAATAGAACGACAATAAATATACTTTTTACTCTTATTATTATCACTCTAACTCATATTATTAGCCATATTATGCTTATATGATGGATAGAACGACAATTACTGTACTTATTACTCTTATCATTTTCAATCTAACTCATATTCTTAGCCATATTATGCTTATATGATCGGTAGAACGATAATTACTATACCTATTACTCTTATTATTATCAATCTAACTCATATTATTAGCCATATTACGCTTATACGATCGATAGAACGACAATTACTATACTTATTACTCTTATTATTATCAACCTAACTCATATTATTAGCCATATTATGCTTATATGATCGGTAGAACGATAACTACTATACTCTTTACTCTTATTATTATTAATCTAACTCATATTATTAACCATATTATGCTTATATGATCGGTAGAACGATAATTACCATAAATATTACTCTTACTATTATTAATCTAACTCATATTATTAGCCATATTATGCTTATATGATCGATAGAACGACAATTACTATACTTTTTACTCTTATTATTATCAATCTAAATCATATTATTAACCATATTATGCAGATATGATCGATAGAACAACAACTACTATACTCATTACTCTTATTATTATCAAACTAACTAATATTATTAGCCATATTATGCTTATATGATCGATAGAACGACAATTACTATACTTATTACTCTTATTATTATCAAACTAACTAATATTATTAGCCATATTATGCTTATATGATCGATAGAACGACAATTACTATACTCACTACATTTATTATTATCAACCTAACTCATATTATTAGCCATATTATGCTTATATGATCGGTAGAACGACAATTACTGTACTTATTACTCTTATCATTATCAATCTAACTCATATTATTAGCCATATTATGCTTATATGATCGATAGAACGACAATTACTCTACTTATTATTCTTACTTTTATCAACCTAACTTATATTATTAGCTATATTATGCTTAAATGATCGATAGAACGACAATTAATATACTCACTACTTTTATTATTATCACTCTAACTCATATTATTAGCCATATTATGCTTATATGATCGATAGAACGACAATTACTGTACGTATTACTCTTATCATTATCAATCTAACTCATATTATTAGCCATATTATGCTTATATGATCGATAGAACGACAATTACTATACTCAGTACTCTTATTATTATCAATCTGACTCATATTATTAGCCACATTATGCTTACATGATCAATAGAACGACAATTGCTATACTTATTACACTCACAGTTATCAATCTAACTCATATTATTAGCCATATTATGCTCATATGATCGATAGAACGACAATTACTATACTTATTACACTCACTGTTATCAATCCAACTCATATTATTAACCATATTAAGCAGATATGATCGATAGAACGACAATTACTATACTTATTGCTCTTATTATTATCAATCTAACTCATATTATTAGCCATATTATGCTTATATGATCGATAGAACGACAATTACTATACTTATTACTCTTATTATTATCAATCTAACTCATATTGTTAGCCATATTATGCTTAAATGATCGACAGAACGACAATTACTGTACTTATTACTCTTATTATTATCAATCTAACTCATATTATTACCCATATTATACTTATATGATCGATAGAACGTCAATTACTATACTTTTTACGCTTATTATTATCAATCTAACTCATATTATTAGCCATATTATGCTTATATGATCGATAGGACGACAATTACTATACTTATTACTCTTATTATTATCAATCTAACTCACATTATTAGCCATATTATGCTTATATGATCGACAGAACGACAATGACTATACTTATTACACTCACTATTATCAATCTAACTCATATTATTTACCACATCATGTAGATATCATCGATAGAACGACAATTACTATACATATTACTCCTATTATTATCAATCTAACTCATATTATTAGCCATATTATGCTTATATGATCGATAGAACCAAAATTACTGTACTTATTACTCTTATCATTATCAATCTAACTCTTATTATTAGCCATATTATGCTTATATGATCGATAGAACGACAATTACTATACTTATTACTCTTATTATTATCAATCTAACTCATATTATTAGCCATATTGTGCTTATGTGATCGACGGAACGACAATCACTATACTTATTACACTCACTGTTATCAATCTAACTCATATTATTAACCATATTATGCTAATATGATCGATAGGACGACAATTACTATACTTATTACTCTTATTATTATCAATCTAACTCATATTATTAGCCATATTGAACATATATGATCGATAGAACGACAATTACTATACTTATTACACTCACTATTATCAATCTAAATAATATTATTAGCCATATTATGCTTATATGATCGATAGAACGACAATTACTATACTCAGTACTCTTATTATTATCAATCTAACTCATATTATTAGCCACATTATGCTTACATGATCAATAGAACGACAATTGCTATACTTATTACACTCACAGTTATCAATCTAACTCATATTATTAGCCATATTATGCTCATATGATCGATAGAACGACAATTACTATACCTATTGCTCTTATTATTATCAATCTAACTCATATTATTACCCATATTATGCTTAAATGATCGACAGAACGACAATTACTGTACTTATTACTCTTATTATTATCAATCTAACTCATATTATTACCCATATTATGCTTATATGATCGATAGAACGTCAATTACTATACTTTTTACTCTTATTATTATCAATCTAACTCATATTATTAGCCATTTTATGCTTATATGATCGGTAGAACGATAATTACTATACTCATTACTCGTATCATTATCAATATAACTCATATTATTAGCCATATTATGCTTATATGATCGATAGAACGACAATTACTCTACTTATTATTCTTACTTTTATCAACCTAACTTATATTATTAGCTATATTATGCTTAAATGATCGATAGAACGACAATTACTATACTCACTACTTTCATTATTATCACTCTAACTCATATTATTAGCCATATTATGCTTATATGATCGATAGAACGACAATTACTGTACTTATTACTCTTATCATTATCAATCTAACTCATATTATAAGCCATATTATGCTTATATGATCGATAGAACGACAATTACTATACTCAGTACTCTTATTATTATCAATCTAACTCATATTATTAGCCACATTATGCTTACATGATCAATAGAACGACAATTGCTATACTTATTTCACTCACAGTTATCAATCTAACTCATATTATTAGCCATATTATGCTCATATGATCGATAGAACGACAATTACTATACTTATTACACTCACTGTTATCAATCCAACTCATATTATTAACCATATTAAGCAGATATGATCGATAGAACGACAATTACTATACTTTTTACTCTTATTACTATCAATCTAACTCATATTATTAGCCATATTATGCTTATATGATCGATAGAACGACAATTACTATACTCAGTACTCTTATTATTATCAATCTAACTCATATTATTAGCCACATTATGCTTACATGATCAATAGAACGACAATTGCTATACTTATTACACTCACAGTTATCAATCTAACTCATATTATTAGCCATATTATGCTCATATGATCGATAGAACGACAATTACTATACTTATTACACTCACTGTTATCAATCCAACTCATATTATTAACCATATTAAGCAGATATGATCGATAGAACGACAATTACTATACTTTTTACTCTTATTACTATCAATCTAACTCATATTATTAGCCATATTATGCTTATATGATCGATAGAACGACAATTACTATACTCACTACTTTCATTATTATCACTCTAACTCATATTATTAGCCATATTATGATTATATGATCGATAGGACGACAATTACTATACTTATTACTCTTATTATTATCAATCTAACTCATATTATTAGCCATATTATGCTTATATGATCGATAGGACGACAATTACTATACTTGTTATTCTTATTTTTATCAACCTAACTCATATTATTAACCATGTTATGCAAATATGACCGATAGAATGACAATTACTATACCTATTACTCCTATTATTATCAATCTAACTCATATTATTAGCCATATTGTGCTTATGTGATCGACAGAACGACAATCACTATACTTATTACACTCACTGTTATCAATCTAACTCATATTATTAACCATATTACGCAAATATGATCGATAGAACGACAATTACTATACTTTTTACTCTTATTACTATCAATCTAACTCATATTATTAGCCATATTATGCTTATATAATCGGTACAACGATAATTACTATACTTATTACTCTTATTATTATCAATTTAACTGATATTATTAGCCACATTATGCTCGTATGATCGATAGGACGACAATTACTATACTTATTACTCTTATTATTATCAATCTAACTCATATTATTAGCCATATTATGCTTATATGATCGATATGACGACAATTACTATACTTGTTATTCTTATTTTTATCAACCTAACTCATATTATTAACCATGTTATGCAAATATGACCGATAGAATGACAATTACTATACCTATTACTCCTATTATTATCAATCTAACTCATATTATTAGCCATATTGTGCTTATGTGATCGACGGAACGACAATCACTATACTTATTACACTCACTGTTATCAATCTAACTCATATTATTAACCATATTATGCTAATATGATCGATAGGACGACAATTACTATACTTATTACTCTTATTATTATCAATCTAACTCATATTATTAGCCATATTGAACTTATATGATCGATAGAACGACAATTACTATACTTATTACACTCACTATTATCAATCTAAATAATATTATTAGCCATATTATGCTTATATGATCGATAGAACGACAATTACTATACTCAGTACTCTTATTATTATCAATCTAACTCATATTATTAGCCACATTATGCTTACATGATCAATAGAACGACAATTGCTATACTTATTACACTCACAGTTATCAATCTAACTCATATTATTAGCCATATTATGCTCATATGATCGATAGAACGACAATTACTATACTTATTACACTCACTGTTATCAATCCAACTCATATTATTAACCATATTAAGCAGATATGATCGATAGAACGACAATTACTATACTTTTTACTCTTATTACTATCAATCTAACTCATATTATTAGCCATATTATGCTTATATGATCGATAGAACGACAATTACTATACTTATTACTCTTATTATTATCAATCTAACTCATATTATTAGCCATATTATGATTATATGATCGATAGGACGACAATTACTATACTTATTACTCTTATTATTATCAATCTAACTCATATTATTAGCCATATTATGCTTATATGATCGATAGGACGACAATTACTATACTTGTTATTCTTATTTTTATCAATCTAACTCATATTATTAGCCATATTGTGCTTATGTGATCGACAGAACGACAATCACTATACTTCTTACACTCACTGTTATCAATCTAACTCATATTATTAACGATATTATGCAAATATGATCGATAGAACGACAATTACTATACTTATTACTCTTATTATTATCAATCTTACTCATATTATTAGCCACATTATGCTTATATGATCGATAGAACGACAATTACTATACTTATTACTCTTATTATTATCAACCTAACTCATATTATTAGCCATATTATGCTTATATGATCGATAGAACGACAATTACTATACTTATTACTCTTATTATTATTAATCTAACTCATATTATTAACCATATTATGCAGATATGATCGATACAACAACAACTACTATACTCATTACTCTTATTATTATCAATCTAACTCTTATCATTAGCCATATTATGCTTATATGATAGATAGAACGACAATTACTATACTTATTACACTCAATATTATCAATCTAACTCATTTTATTAGCCATATTATGCTTTTATGATCGATAGAACGACCATTACTATACTTATTAGTCTTATTATTATCAATCCAACCCATATTATTAGCCATATTATGCTTATATGATCAATAGAACGACAATAAATATACTTTTTACTCTTATTATTATCACTCTAACTCATATTATTAGCCATATTATGCTTATATGATGGATAGAACGACAATTACTGTACTTATTACTCTTATCATTTTCAATCTAACTCATATTCTTAGCCATATTATGCTTATATGATCGGTAGAACGATAATTACTATACCTATTACTCTTATTATTATCAATCTAACTCATATTATTAGCCATATTACGCTTATACGATCGATAGAACGACAATTACTATACTTATTACTCTTATTATTATCAACCTAACTCATATTATTAGCCATATTATGCTTATATGATCGGTAGAACGATAACTACTATACTCTTTACTCTTATTATTATTAATCTAACTCATATTATTAACCATATTATGCTTATATGATCGGTAGAACGATAATTACCATACATATTACTCTTACTATTATTAATCTAACTCATATTATTAGCCATATTATGCTTATATGATCGATAGAACGACAATTACTATACTTTTTACTCTTATTATTATCAATCTAAATCATATTATTAACCATATTATGCAGATATGATCGATAGAACAACAACTACTATACTCATTACTCTTATTATTATCAAACTAACTAATATTATTAGCCATATTATGCTTATATGATCGATAGAACGACAATTACTATACTTATTACTCTTATTATTATCAAACTAACTAATATTATTAGCCATATTATGCTTATATGATCGATAGAACGACAATTACTATACTCACTACATTTATTATTATCAACCTAACTCATATTATTAGCCATATTATGCTTATATGATCGGTAGAACGACAATTACTGTACTTATTACTCTTATCATTATCAATCTAACTCATATTATTAGCCATATTATGCTTATATGATCGATAGAACGACAATTACTCTACTTATTATTCTTACTTTTATCAACCTAACTTATATTATTAGCTATATTATGCTTAAATGATCGATAGAACGACAATTAATATACTCACTACTTTTATTATTATCACTCTAACTCATATTATTAGCCATATTATGCTGATATGATCGATAGAACGACAATTACTGTACGTATTACTCTTATCATTATCAATCTAACTCATATTATTAGCCATATTATGCTTATATGATCGATAGAACGACAATTACTATACTCAGTACTCTTATTATTATCAATCTGACTCATATTATTAGCCACATTATGCTTACATGATCAATAGAACGACAATTGCTATACTTATTACACTCACAGTTATCAATCTAACTCATATTATTAGCCATATTATGCTCATATGATCGATAGAACGACAATTACTATACTTATTACACTCACTGTTATCAATCCAACTCATATTATTAACCATATTAAGCAGATATGATCGATAGAACGACAATTACTATACTTATTGCTCTTATTATTATCAATCTAACTCATATTATTAGCCATATTATGCTTATATGATCGATAGAACGACAATTACTATACTTATTACTCTTATTATTATCAATCTAACTCATATTGTTAGCCATATTATGCTTAAATGATCGACAGAACGACAATTACTGTACTTATTACTCTTATTATTATCAATCTAACTCATATTATTACCCATATTATACTTATATGATCGATAGAACGTCAATTACTATACTTTTTACGCTTATTATTATCAATCTAACTCATATTATTAGCCATATTATGCTTATATGATCGATAGGACGACAATTACTATACTTATTACTCTTATTATTATCAATCTAACTCACATTATTAGCCATAGTATGCTTATATGATCGACAGAACGACAATGACTATACTTATTACACTCACTATTATCAATCTAACTCATATTATTTACCACATCATGTAGATATCATCGATAGAACGACAATTACTATACATATTACTCCTATTATTATCAATCTAACTCATATTATTAGCCATATTATGCTTATATGATCGATAGAACCAAAATTACTGTACTTATTACTCTTATCATTATCAATCTAACTCTTATTATTAGCCATATTATGCTTATATGATCGATAGAACGACAATTACTATACTTATTACTCTTATTATTATCAATCTAACTCATATTATTAGCCATATTGTGCTTATGTGATCGACGGAACGACAATCACTATACTTATTACACTCACTGTTATCAATCTAACTCATATTATTAACCATATTATGCTAATATGATCGATAGGACGACAATTACTATACTTATTACTCTTATTATTATCAATCTAACTCATATTATTAGCCATATTGAACTTATATGATCGATAGAACGACAATTACTATACTTATTACACTCACTATTATCAATCTAAATAATATTATTAGCCATATTATGCTTATATGATCGATAGAACGACAATTACTATACTCACAAGGGACATCACCAAGGTGTCACACGCGGATTTTAATGAAATTGACATATGTTGTAGCTTTTTAAAAATCATTTGACACATATTTTTTTATATCTGCGGACATCCATGTTGAGGGGGTGAAAATAGCCCTCAAAGTTGGGGGTTAAAAACACATTTTCTTTAATATCTCGGAAACTAGAGCGAGTAGGAAGGTAAATTTTTTTTTAAATTGTGTAGTTTTTAGTCAGGAATTTAGTTAGTGTCAAAAATTTCGGGAGAAATTATTTATTTAAATAATATATTTAAAAAATGCACTTTTTTTTCAATTTTTCACCCTAAATGCAGTTCGATTTTTTTGCAGCTTTGTATACTAAAAATATGGATCAAAATAGGGGATACGTGTTTTTGGAATTTTTTGTTTATTACAATTTAGCAATAATTATTACATATACAATTTTCTCCTACTTTTTACGGAGAAATAATTTGAGATTTGTTTTCGAAGAGAATGAGCCCTTTTTATGCAATAATTTGTCACGTTTTTAACAATTGAACAATATCAGGCGTTTGTTGTGCCATCGGTAGCCAGGGAAAGTCCAGCGAGCAGGTATAAATCCGCCGCAGTACCAGTCGTCGTTGTACGGAACATAGGTTTCTATGGCCAATGAAACTTTTAGCTGAAGGTATAAGTTTATTTATTTGACTTTTAATAATGAATTTCTTCATTAAATTTCATTATTATGCACACTATATAGCATAATCTTCAGAAGCAAGCATTCAACTTTTATTACAAAAATCAATTTTTATTACATTGTCTTTTGTGAATAAATTTGTATCTAAATTCAGTAAAACTAAAGGATTAGAAATTTTATGAATAAAATTTTTTCAATTTCGAAACCTATTAACATTAAATGGTTGAATAAACGGTAGGGTATTTTTTGCTATTTTTAATATTTCCTGTTTTTTACACTGTTTCTTACCTAGGGATTGTTCGTCATAACTTCTTCTCGTTATAACTTTTCCATGAATCAAGAAGCAAAACAGTATTTTCTGGTTCACACGGATCAAAAACATATTGGCGGGTTTTTAAATAAAAGGTTGTTCCATTTCCTCTTAATTCGCAAAAATAAGAAAGAATTAGGCATACGTCAAGTCATTAAATAATAACATCTTGTTGCATTTCTATATCCGTATATGCGCATTCTTTATACATGTCGATTGCATCTGTTATGCTTTGTGCCAGTTTAACTTTTTTTCGATTTATGTGTGCTTCCTGCTTATTAGAGTTAAATATTTTCATTAAAATGTTTATAACATTAATGGGATTAACATCCATACTTTTAAAAAATAAATTTTACAAATGTTCAAAAAGGGAAACAATAATACAATTACCATACACTTATTCATACCCACATTCCTGCAACAGTATATTTTGGAGTAAGTTTCGTAAAGAGTTTCATTGGCCACAGAAACCTATGTTCCGTAAAGCGACGACTGGTACCGCGGCGGATTTATATCTGTCCGTTAGACCTTCCCTGGCTACCGATGGAACACTAAACATCTGATATTGTCTAATTGTTAAAAACGTAACAGATTATCGCATAAAAAGGTCTGACCCTCTTCGAAAACAAATCTCAAATTATTTCTCCGTAAAAAGTAGGAGAAAATTGTATATGTAATAATTATTGCTAAATTGCAATAAACAAAAAATTCCAAAAACACGTATCCCCTATTTTGATCTATATTTTTAGTATACAAAGCTGCAAAAAAATCGAACTGCATTTAGGGTGAAAAATTGAAAAAAAAGTGCAATTTTTTAATATATTATTTAAGTAAATAATTTCTCCCGAAATTCTTGTCACTACCTAAATTCCTGACTAAAAACTACACAATTTAAAACAAAATTCACCTTCCTACTCCCTCTAGTTTCCGAGATATTAAAGAAAATGTGTTTTTAACCCCCAACTTTGAGGGCTATTTTCACCCCCTCAACATGGATATCCGCAGATATAAAAAAATACGTGTCAAATGATTTTTAAAAAGCTACAACATATATCAATTTCATTAAAATCCGCGTGTGACACCTTGGTGATGTCCCTTGTCAGTACTCTTATTATTATCAATCTAACTCATATTATTAGCCACATTATGCTTACATGATCAATAGAACGACAATTGCTATACTTATTACACTCACAGTTATCAATCTAACTCATATTATTAGCCATATTATGCTCATATGATCGATAGAACGACAATTACTATACTTATTACACTCACTGTTATCAATCCAACTCATATTATTAACCATATTAAGCAGATATGATCGATAGAACGACAATTACTATACTTATTGCTCTTATTATTATCAATCTAACTCATATTATTACCCATATTATGCTTATATGATCGATAGAACGACAATTACTATACTCAGTACTCTTATTATTATCAATCTAACTCATATTATTAGCCACATTATGCTTACATGATCAATAGAACGACAATTGCTATACTTATTACACTCACAGTTATCAATCTAACTCATATTATTAGCCATATTATGCTCATATGATCGATAGAACGACAATTACTATACTTATTACACTCACTGTTATCAATCCAACTCACATTATTAACCATATTAAGCAGATATGATCGATAGAACGACAATTACTATACTTTTTACTCTTATTACTATCAATCTAACTCATATTATTAGCCATATTATGCTTATATGATCGATAGAACGACAATTACTATACTTATTACTCTTATTATTATCAATCTAACTCATATTATTAGCCATATTATGATTATATGATCGATAGGACGACAATTACTATACTTATTACTCTTATTATTATCAATCTAACTCATATTATTAGCCATATTATGCTTATATGATCGATAGGACGACAATTACTATACTTGTTATTCTTATTTTTATCAACCTAACTCATATTATTAACCATGTTATGCAAATATGACCGATAGAATGACAATTACTATACCTATTACTCCTATTATTATCAATCTAACTCATATTATTAGCCATATTGTGCTTATGTGATCGACGGAACGACAATCACTATACTTATTACACTCACTGTTATCAATCTAACTCATATTATTAACCATATTATGCTAATATGATCGATAGGACGACAATTACTATACTTATTACTCTTATTATTATCAATCTAACTCATATTATTAGCCATATTGAACTTATATGATCGATAGAACGACAATTACTATACTTATTACACTCACTATTATCAATCTAAATAATATTATTAGCCATATTATGCTTATATGATCGATAGAACGACAATTACTATACTCAGTACTCTTATTATTATCAATCTAACTCATATTATTAGCCACATTATGCTTACATGATCAATAGAACGACAATTGCTATACTTATTACACTCACAGTTATCAATCTAACTCATATTATTAGCCATATTATGCTCATATGATCGATAGAACGACAATTACTATACTTATTACACTCACTGTTATCAATCCAACTCATATTATTAACCATATTAAGCAGATATGATCGATAGAACGACAATTACTATACTTTTTACTCTTATTACTATCAATCTAACTCATATTATTAGCCATATTATGCTTATATGATCGATAGAACGACAATTACTATACTTATTACTCTTATTATTATCAATCTAACTCATATTATTAGCCATATTATGATTATATGATCGATAGGACGACAATTACTATACTTATTACTCTTATTATTATCAATCTAACTCATATTATTAGCCATATTATGCTTATATGATCGATAGGACGACAATTACTATACTTGTTATTCTTATTTTTATCAACCTAACTCATATTATTAACCATGTTATGCAAATATGACCGATAGAATGACAATTACTATACCTATTACTCCTATTATTATCAATCTAACTCATATTATTAGCCATATTGTGCTTATGTGATCGACGGAACGACAATCACTATACTTATTACACTCACTGTTATCAATCTAACTCATATTATTAACCATATTATGCTAATATGATCGATAGGACGACAATTACTATACTTATTACTCTTATTATTATCAATCTAACTCATATTATTAGCCATATTGAACTTATATGATCGATAGAACGACAATTACTATACTTATTACACTCACTATTATCAATCTAAATAATATTATTAGCCATATTATGCTTATATGATCGATAGAACGACAATTACTATACTCAGTACTCTTATTATTATCAATCTAACTCATATTATTAGCCACATTATGCTTGCATGATCAATAGAACGACAATTGCTATACTTATTACACTCACAGTTATCAATCTAACTCATATTATTAGCCATATTATGCTCATATGATCGATAGAACGACAATTACTATACTTATTACACTCACTGTTATCAATCCAACTCATATTATTAACCATATTAAGCAGATATGATCGATAGAACGACAATTACTATACTTATTGGTCTTATTATTATCAATCTAACTCATATTATTACCCATATTATGCTTAAATGATCGACAGAACGACAATTACTGTACTTATTACTCTTATTATTATCAATCTAACTCATATTATTACCCATATTATGCTTATATGATCGATAGAACGTCAATTACTATACTTTTTACTCTTATTATTATCAATCTAACTCATATTATTAGCCATTTTATGCTTATATGATCGGTAGAACGATAATTACTATACTCATTACTCGTATCATTATCAATATAACTCATATTATTAGCCATATTATGCTTATATGATCGATAGAACGACAATTACTCTACTTATTATTCTTACTTTTATCAACCTAACTTATATTATTAGCTATATTATGCTTAAATGATCGATAGAACGACAATTACTATACTCACTACTTTCATTATTATCACTCTAACTCATATTATTAGCCATATTATGCTTATATGATCGATAGAACGACAATTACTGTACTTATTACTCTTATCATTATCAATCTAACTCATATTATAAGCCATATTATGCTTATATGATCGATAGAACGACAATTACTATACTCAGTACTCTTATTATTATCAATCTAACTCATATTATTAGCCACATTATGCTTACATGATCAATAGAACGACAATTGCTATACTTATTACACTCACAGTTATCAATCTAACTCATATTATTAGCCATATTATGCTCATATGATCGATAGAACGACAATTACTATACTTATTACACTCACTGTTATCAATCCAACTCATATTATTAACCATATTAAGCAGATATGATCGATAGAACGACAATTACTATACTTTTTACTCTTATTACTATCAATCTAACTCATATTATTAGCCATATTATGCTTATATGATCGATAGAACGACAATTACTATACTTATTACTCTTATTATTATCAATCTAACTCATATTATTAGCCATATTATGATTATATGATCGATAGGACGACAATTACTATACTTATTACTCTTATTATTATCAATCTAACTCATACTATTAGCCATATTATGCTTATATGATCGATAGGACGACAATTACTATACTTGTTATTCTTATTTTTATCAACCTAACTCATATTATTAACCATGTTATGCAAATATGACCGATAGAATGACAATTACTATACCTATTACTCCTATTATTATCAATCTAACTCATATTATTAGCCATATTGTGCTTATGTGATCGACGGAACGACAATCACTATACTTATTACACTCACTGTTATCAATCTAACTCATATTATTAACCATATTATGCTAATATGATCGATAGGACGACAATTACTATACTTTTTACTCTTATTATTATCAATCTAACTCATATTATTAGCCATATTGAACTTATATGATCGATAGAACGACAATTACTATACTCAGTACTCTTATTATTATCAATCTAACTCATATTATTAGCCACATTATGCTTACATGATCAATAGAACGACAATTGCTATACTTATTACACTCACAGTTATCAATCTAACTCATATTATTAGCCATATTATGCTCATATGATCGATAGAACGACAATTACTATACTTATTACACTCACTGTTATCAATCCAACTCATATTATTAACCATATTAAGCAGATATGATCGATAGAACGACAATTACTATACTTTTTACTCTTATTACTATCAATCTAACTCATATTATTAGCCATATTATGCTTATATGATCGATAGAACGACAATTACTATACTTATTACTCTTATTATTATCAATCTAACTCATATTATTAGCCATATTATGATTATATGATCGATAGGACGACAATTACTATACTTATTACTCTTATTATTATCAATCTAACTCATATTATTAGCCATATTGAACTTATATGATCGATAGAACGACAATTACTATACTTATTACACTCACTATTATCAATCTAAATAATATTATTAGCCATATTATGCTTATATGATCGATAGAACGACAATTACTATACTCAGTACTCTTATTATTATCAATCTAACTCATATTATTAGCCACATTATGCTTACATGATCAATAGAACGACAATTGCTATACTTATTACACTCACAGTTATCAATCTAACTCATATTATTAGCCATATTATGCTCATATGATCGATAGAACGACAATTACTATACTTATTACACTCACTGTTATCAATCCAACTCATATTATTAACCATATTAAGCAGATATGATCGATAGAACGACAATTACTATACTTTTTACTCTTATTACTATCAATCTAACTCATATTATTAGCCATATTATGCTTATATGATCGATAGAACGACAATTACCATACATATTACTCTTACTATTATTAATCTAACTCATATTATTAGCCATATTATGCTTATATGATCGATAGAACGACAATTACTATACTTATTACTCTTATTATTATCAACCTAACTCATATTATTAGCCATATTATGCTTATATGATCGGTAGAACGATAATTACTATACTCTTTACTCTTGTTATTATTAATCTAACTCATATTATTAACCATATTATGCAGATATGATCGATAGAACAACAACTACTATACTCATTACTCTTATTATTATCAATCTAACTCTTATCATTAGCCATATTATGCTTATATGATCGATAGAACGACAATTACTATACTTATTACACTCAATATTATCAATCTAACTCATTTTATTAGCCATATTATGCTTTTATGATCGATAGAACGACCATTACTATACTTATTAGTCTTATTATTATCAATCCAACCCATATTATTAGCCATATTATGCTTATATGATCAATAGAACGACAATAAATATACTTTTTACTCTTATTATTATCACTCTAACTCATATTATTAGCCATATTATGCTTATATGATGGATAGAACGACAATTACTGTACTTATTACTCTTATCATTTTCAATCTAACTCATATTCTTAGCCATATTATGCTTATATGATCGGTAGAACGATAATTACTATACCTATTACTCTTATTATTATCAATCTAACTCATATTATTAGCCATATTACGCTTATACGATCGATAGAACGACAATTACTATACTTATTACTCTTATTATTATCAACCTAACTCATATTATTAGCCATATTATGCTTATATGATCGGTAGAACGATAACTACTATACTCTTTACTCTTATTATTATTAATCTAACTCATATTATTAACCATATTATGCTTATATGATCGGTAGAACGATAATTACCATACATATTACTCTTACTATTATTAATCTAACTCATATTATTAGCCATATTATGCTTATATGATCGATAGAACGACAATTACTATACTCATTACTCTTATTATTATCAATCTAACTCATATTATTAGCCATATTATGCTTATGTGATCTGTAGAACGACAATTACTATACTTATTACTCTTATTATTATCAATCTAACACATATTATGAGCCATACTATGCTTGTATGATCGATAGAACGACAATTACTATACTTATTACACTCACTATTATCAATCTAAATAATATTATTAGCCATATTATGCTTATATGATCGATAGAACGACAATTACTATACTCAGTACTCTTATTATTATCAATCTAACTCATATTATTAGCCATATTATGCTTATATGATCGATAGGACGACAATTACTATACTTGTTATTCTTATTTTTATCAACCTAACTCATATTATTAACCATGTTATGCAAATATGACCGATAGAATGACAATTACTATACCTATTACTCCTATTATTATCAATCTAACTCATATTATTAGCCATATTGTGCTTATGTGATCGACAGAACGACAATCACTATACTTATTACACTCACTGTTATCAATCTAACTCATATTATTAACCATATTACGCAAATATGATCGGTAGAACGATAACTACTATACTCTTTATTCTTATTATTATTAATCTAACTCATATTATTAACCATATTATGCTTATATGATCGGTAGAACGATAATTACCATACATATTACTCTTACTATTATTAATCTAACTCATATTATTAGCCATATTATGCTTATATGATCGATAGAACGACAATTACTATACTTTTTACTCTTATTATTATCAATCTAAATCATATTATTAACCATATTATGCAGATATGATCCATAGAACAACAACTACTATACTCATTACTCTTATTATTATCAATCTAACTCATATCATTAGCCATATTATGCTTATATGATCGATAGAACGACAATTACTATACTTATTACACTGACTATTATCAAACTAACTCATTTTATTAGGCATATTATGCTTTTATGATCGATAGAACGACCATTACTATACTTATTAGTCTTATTATTATCAATCCAACCCATATTATTAGCCATATTATGCTTATATGATCGATAGAACGACAATTACTCTACTTATTATTCTTACTTTTATCAACCTAACTTATATTATTAGCTATATTATGCTTAAATGATCGATAGAACGACAATTACTATACTCACTACTTTCATTATTATCACTCTAACTCATATTATTAGCCATATTATGCTTATATGATCGATAGAACGACAATTACTGTACTTATTACTCTTATCATTATCAATCTAACTCATATTATAAGCCATATTATGCTTATATGATCGATAGAACGACAATTACTATACTCAGTACTCTTATTATTATCAATCTAACTCATATTATTAGCCACATTATGCTTACATGATCAATAGAACGACAATTGCTATACTTATTACACTCACAGTTATCAATCTAACTCATATTATTAGCCATATTATGCTCATATGATCGATAGAACGACAATTACTATACCTATTACTCTTATTATTATCAATCTAACTCATATTATTAGCCATATTACGCTTATACGATCGATAGAACGACAATTACTATACTTATTACTCTTATTATTATCAATCTTACTCATATTATTAGCCACATTATGCTTATATGATCGATAGAACGACAATTACTATACTTATTACTCTTATTATTATCAACCTAACTCATATTATTAGCCATATTATGCTTATATGATCGATAGAACGACAATTACTATACTTATTACTCTTATTATTATCAACCTAACTCATATTATTAGCCATATTATGCTTATATGATCGGTAGAACGATAATTACTATACTCTTTACTCTTGTTATTATTAATCTAACTCATATTATTAACCATATTATGCAGATATGATCGATAGAACAACAACTACTATACTCATTACTCTTATTATTATCAATCTAACTCTTATCATTAGCCATATTATGCTTATATGATCGATAGAACGACAATTACTATACTTATTACACTCAATATTATCAATCTAACTCATTTTATTAGCCATATTATGCTTTTATGATCGATAGAACGACCATTACTATACTTATTAGTCTTATTATTATCAATCCAACCCATATTATTAGCCATATTATGCTTATATGATCAATAGAACGACAATAAATATACTTTTTACTCTTATTATTATCACTCTAACTCATATTATTAGCCATATTATGCTTATATGATGGATAGAACGACAATTACTGTACTTATTACTCTTATCATTTTCAATCTAACTCATATTCTTAGCCATATTATGCTTATATGATCGGTAGAACGATAATTACTATACCTATTACTCTTATTATTATCAATCTAACTCATATTATTAGCCATATTACGCTTATACGATCGATAGAACGACAATTACTATACTTATTACTCTTATTATTATCAACCTAACTCATATTATTAGCCATATTATGCTTATATGATCGGTAGAACGATAACTACTATACTCTTTACTCTTATTATTATTAATCTAACTCATATTATTAACCATATTATGCTTATATGATCGGTAGAACGATAATTACCATACATATTACTCTTACTATTATTAATCTAACTCATATTATTAGCCATATTATGCTTATATGATCGATAGAACGACAATTACTATACTCATTACTCTTATTATTATCAATCTAACTCATATTATTAGCCATATTATGCTTATGTGATCTGTAGAACGACAATTACTATACTTATTACTCTTATTATTATCAATCTAACACATATTATGAGCCATACTATGCTTGTATGATCGATAGAACGACAATTACTATACTTATTACACTCACTATTATCAATCTAAATAATATTATTAGCCATATTATGCTTATATGATCGATAGAACGACAATTACTATACTCAGTACTCTTATTATTATCAATCTAACTCATATTATTAGCCACATTATGCTTACATGATCGATAGAACGACAATCACTATACTTATTACACTCACTGTTATCAATCTAACTCATATTATTAACCATATTATGCAAATATGATCGATAGAACGACAATTACTATACTTATTACTCTTATTATTATCAATGTAACTCATATTATTAGCCATATTATGCTTATATGATCGATAGAACCACAATTACAATGCTTATTACACTCACTATTATCAATCCAACTCATATTATTAACCATATTATGCAGATGTGATCGATAGGACGACAATTACTATACTTATTACTCTTATTATTATCAATCTAACTCATATTATTAGCCATATTATGCTTATATGATCGGTAGAACGATAATTACTATACCTATTACTCTTATTATTATCAATCTAACTCATATTATTAGCCACATTATGCTTATATGATCGATAGTACGACAATTACTATACTTATTACTCTTATTATTATCAAACTAACTCATATTATTAGCCATTTTATGCTTATATGATCGATAGAACGACAATTACTATACTCACTACATTTATTATTATCAACCTAACTCATATTATTAGCCATATTATGCTTATATGATCGGTAGAACGACAATTACTGTACTTATTACTCTTATCATTATCAATCTAACTCATATTATTAGCCATATTATGCTTATATGATCGATAGGACGACAATTACTATACTTATTACTCTTATTATTATCAACCTAACTCATATTATTAGCCATATTATGCTTATATGATCGATAGACCGACAATTACTATACTTATTACTCTTATTATTATCAATCTAACTCATATTATTAGCCATATTGTGCTTATGTGATCGACAGAACGACAATCACTATACTTCTTACACTCACTGTTATCAATCTAACTCATATTATTAACGATATTATGCAAATATGATCGATAGAACGACAATTACTATACTTATTACTCTTATTATTATCAATCTTACTCATATTATTAGCCATATTATGCTTATATGATCGGTAGAACGATAATTACTATACTCTTTACTCTTGTTATTATTAATCTAACTCATATTATTAACCATATTATGCAGATATGATCGATAGAACAACAACTACTATACTCATTACTCTTATTATTATCAATCTAACTCTTATCATTAGCCATATTATGCTTATATGATCGATAGAACGACAATTACTATACTTATTACACTCAATATTATCAATCTAACTCATTTTATTAGCCATATTATGCTTTTATGATCGATAGAACGACCATTACTATACTTATTAGTCTTATTATTATCAATCCAACCCATATTATTAGCCATATTATGCTTATATGATCAATAGAACGACAATAAATATACTTTTTACTCTTATTATTATCACTCTAACTCATATTATTAGCCATATTATGCTTATATGATCGATAGGACGACAATTACTATACTTATTACTCTTATTATTATCAATCTAACTCACATTATTAGCCATATTATGCTTATATGATCGACAGAACGACAATGACTATACTTATTACACTCACTATTATCAATCTAACTCATATTATTTACCACATCATGCAGATATCATCGATAGAACGACAATTACTATACATATTACTCCTATTATTATCAATCTAACTCATATTATTAGCCATATTATGCTTATATGATCGATAGAACCAAAATTACTATACTCAGTACTCTTATTATTATCAATCTAACTCATATTATTAGCCACATTATGCTTACATGATCGATAGAACGACAATCACTATACTTATTACACTCACTGTTATCAATCTAACTCATATTATTAACCATATTATGCAAATATGATCGATAGAACGACAATTACTATACTTATTACTCTTATTATTATCAATCTAACTCTTATTATTAGCCATATTATGCTTATATGATCGATAGAACCACAATTACTATGCTTATTACACTCACTATTATCAATCCAACTCATATTATTAACCATATTATGCAGATGTGATCGATAGGACGACAATTACTATACTTATTACTCTTATTATTATCAATCTAACTCATATTATTAGCCATATTATGCTTATATGATCGGTAGAACGATAATTACTATACCTATTACTCTTATTATTATCAATCTAACTCATATTATTAGCCACATTATGCTTATATGATCGATAGAACGACAATTACTATACTTATTATTCTTACTTTTATCAACCTAACTTATATTATTAGCTATATTATGCTTAAATGATCGATAGAACGACAATTAATATACTCACTACTTTTATTATTATCACTCTAACTCATATTATTAGCCATATTATGCTTATATGATCGATAGAACGACAATTACTGTACTTATTACTCTTATCATTATCAATCTAACTCATATTATTAGCCATATTATGCTTATATGATCGATAGAACGACAATTACTATACTCAGTACTCTTATTATTATCAATCTGACTCTTATCATTAGCCATATTATGCTTATATGATCGATAGAACGACAATTACTATACTTATTACACTCAATATTATCAATCTAACTCATTTTATTAGCCATATTATGCTTTTATGATCGATAGAACGACCATTACTATACTTATTAGTCTTATTATTATCAATCCAACCCATATTATTAGCCATATTATGCTTATATGATCAATAGAACGACAATAAATATACTTTTTACTCTTATTATTATCACTCTAACTCATATTATTAGCCATATTATGCTTATATGATGGATAGAACGACAATTACTGTACTTATTACTCTTATCATTTTCAATCTAACTCATATTATGAGCCATATTATGCTTATATGATCGATAGGACGACAATTACTATACTTATTACTCTTATTATTATCAACCTAACTCATATTATTAGCCATATTATATTTATATGATCGATAGAACGACAATTACTATACTTATTACTCTTATTATTATGAATCTAACTCACATTATTAGCCATATTATGCTTATATGAACGGTAGAACGAAAATTACTCTACTTATTACTCTTATTATTATCAATCTAACTCATATTATTAGCCATATTATGCTTATATGATCGATAGGACGACAATTACTATACTTATTACTCTTATTATTATCAATCTAACTCACATTATTAGCCATATTATGCTTATATGATCGACAGAACGACAATGACTATACTTATTACACTCACTGTTATCAATCTAACTCATATTATTAACCATATTATGCAAATATGATCGATAGAACGACAATTACTATACTTATTGCTCTTATTACTATCAATCTAACTCATATTATTAGCCATATTATGCTTATATGATCGATAGAACGACAATTACTATACTTATTACTCTTATTATTATCAATCTAACTCATATTATTAGCCATATTATGATTATATGATCGATAGGACGACAATTACTATACCTATTACTCTTATTATTATCAATCTAACTCATATTATTAGCCATATTATGCTTATATGATCGATAGAACGACAATTACTATACTTATTACTCTTATTATTATCAATCTAACTCATATTATTAGCCATATTATGCTTATATGATCGATAGAACGACAATTACTATACTTATTACTCTTATTATTATCAATCTAACTCATATTATTAGCCATATTATGCTTATATGATCGATAGGACGACAATTACTATACTTGTTATTCTTATTTTTATCAACCTAACTCATATTATTAACCATGTTATGCAAATATGACCGATAGAATGACAATTACTATACCTATTACTCCTATTATTATCAATCTAACTCATATTATTAGCCATATTGTGCTTATGTGATCGACAGAACGACAATCACTATACTTATTACACTCACTGTTATCAATCTAACTCATATTATTAACCATATTACGCAAATATGATCGATAGAACGACAATTACTATACTTTTTACTCTTATTACTATCAATCTAACTCATATTATTAGCCATATTATGCTTATATGATCGGTACAACGATAATTACTATACTTATTACTCTTATTATTATCAATTTAACTGATATTATTAGCCACATTATGCTCGTATGATCGGTGGAACGATAATTACTATACTTATTACTCTGATTATTATCAATCTAACTCATATTCTTAGCCATATTATGCTTATATGATCGGTAGAACGATAATTACTATACCTATTACTCTTATTATTATCAATCTAACTCATATTATTAGCCATATTACGCTTATACGATCGATAGAACGACAATTACTATACTTATTACTCTTATTATTATCAACCTAAATCATATTATTAGCCATATTATGCTTATATGATCGATAGAACGACAATTACTATACTTTTTACTCTTATTATTATCAATCTAAATCATATTATTAACCATATTATACAGATATGATCGATAGAACAACAACTACTATACTCATTACTCTTATTATTATCAATCTAACTCATATCATTAGCCATATTATGCTTATATGATCGATAGAACGACAATTACTATACTTATTACACTGACTATTATCAATCTAACTCATTTTATTAGCCATATTATGCTTTTATGATCGATAGAACGACCATTACTATACTTATTAGTCTTATTATTATCAATCCAACCCATATTATTAGCCATATTATGCTTATATGATCAATAGAACGACAATTAATATACTTTTTACTCTTATTATTATCAATCTATCTCATATTATTAACCATATTATTCAGATATGATCGATAGAACGACAATTACTATGCCCACTACTCTTATTATTATCAATCTAACTCATATTATTAGCCATATTATGCTTATATGATCGGTAGAACGACAATTACTGTACTTATTACTCTTATCATTATCAATCTAACTCATATTATTAGCCATATTATGCTTATATGATCGATAGACCGACAATTTCTATACTTATTACTCTTATTATTATCAATCTAACTCATATTATTAGCCATATTGTGCTTATGTGATCGACAGAACGACAATCACTATACTTCTTACACTCACTGTTATCAATCTAACTCATATTATTAACGATATTATGCAAATATGATCGATAGAACGACAATTACTATACTTATTACTCTTATTATTATCAACCTAACTCATATTATTAGCCATATTATGCTTATATGATCGGTAGAACGATAATTACTATACTCTTTACTCTTGTTATTATTAATCTAACTCATATTATTAACCATATTATGCAGATATGATCGATAGAACAACAACTACTATACTCATTACTCTTATTATTATCAATCTAACTCATATTATTAACCATATTATTCAGATATGATCGATAAAACGACAATTACTATGCCCACTACTCTTATTATTATCAATCTAACTCATATTATTAGCTATATTATGCTTATGTGATCTGTAGAACGACAATTACTATACTTATTACTCTTATTATTATCAATCTAACTCATATTAATAACCATATTATGCTTATATGATCGATAGAACGACAATTACTATACTTTTTACTCTTATTATTATTAATCTAACTCATATTATTAGCCATATTATGCTTATATGATCGATAGAACGACAATTACTATACTTATTACACTCACTGATATCAATCTAACTCATACTATTAACTATATTATGCAAATATGATCGATAGAACGACAATTACTATACTTATTACTCTTATTATTATCGACCTAATTCATATTATTAGCCATATTATGCTTATATGATCGATAGAACGACAATTACTATACTTATTACTCTTATTATTATCAAACTAACTCATATTATTAGCCATATTATGCTTATATGATGGATAGAACGACAATTACTATACTTATTACTCTTATTATTATCAACCTAACTCATATTATTAGCCATATTATGCTTATATGATCGATAGAACGACAATTACTATACTCATTACTCATATTATTTTCAATCTAACTCATATTATTAGCCATATTATGCTTATATGATCGATAGAACGAACATTACTCTACATATTACTCTTATTATTATCAATCTAACTCATATTATTAGCCATATTATGCTTATATGATCGATAGGACGACAATTACTATACTTATTACTCTTATTATTATCAATCTAACTCATATTATTAGCCATATTATGCTTATATGGTCGATAGGACGACAGTTACTATACTTGTTATTCTTATTTTTATCAACCTAACTCATATTATTAACCATGTTATGCAAATATGACCGATAGAATGACAATTACTATACTTATTACTCCTATTATTATCAATCTAACTCATATTAGTAGCCATATTGTGCTTATGTGATCGACAGAACGACAATCACTATACTTATTACACTCACTGTTATCAATCTAACTCATATTATTAACCATATTACGCAAATATGATCGATAGGACGACAATTACTATACTTTTTACTCTTATTATTATCAATCTTACTCATATTATTAGCCATATTATGCTTATATGATCGGTAGAACGATAATTACTATACCTACTACTCTTATTATTATCAATCTAACTCATATTATTAGCCACATTATGCTTATATGATCGATAGAACGACAATTACTATACTTATTACTCTTATTATTATCAAACTAACTCATTTTATTAGCCATATTATGCTTTTATGATCGATAGAACGACCATTACTATACTTATTAGTCTTATTATTATCAATCCAACCCATATTATTAGCCATATTATGCTTATATGATCAATAGAACGACAATTAATATACTTTTTACTCTTATTATTATCAATATAACTCATAGTATTAACCATATTATTCAGATATGATCGATAGAACGACAATTACTATGCCCACTACTCTTATTATTATCAATCCAACTCATATTATTAACCATATTATGCAGATGTGATCGATAGGACGACAATTACTATACTTATTACTCTTATTATTATCAATCTAACTCATATTATTAGCCATATTATGCTTATATGATCGGTAGAACGATAATTACTATACCTATTACTCTTATTATTATCAATCTAACTCATATTATTAGCCACATTATGCTTATATGATCGATAGAACGACAATTACTATACTTATTACTCTTATTATTATCAAACTAACTCATATTATTAGCCATATTATGCTTATATGATCGATAGAACGACAATTACTATACTCACTACATTTATTATTATCAACCTAACTCATATTATTAGCCATATTATGCTTATATGATCGATAGGACGACAATTACTATACTTATTACTCTTATTATTATCAACCTAACTCATATTATTAGCCATATTATGCTTATATGATCGATAGACCGACAATTACTATACTTATTACTCTTATTATTATCAATCTAACTCATATTATTAGCCATATTGTGCTTATGTGATCGACAGAACGACAATCACTATACTTCTTACACTCACTGTTATCAATCTAACTCATATTATTAACGATATTATGCAAATATGATCGATAGAACAACAATTACTATACTTATTACTCTTATTATTATCAATCTTACTCAAATTATTAGCCACATTATGCTTATATGATCGATAGATCGACAATTACTATACTTATTACTCTTATTATTATCAACCTAACTCATATTATTAGCCATATTATGCTTATATGATCGATAGAACGACAATTACTATACTTATTACTCTTATTATTATCAACCTAACTCATATTATTAGCCATATTATGCTTATATGATCGGTAGAACGATAACTACTATACTCTTTACTCTTGTTATTATTAATCTAACTCATATTATTAACCATATTATGCAGATATGATCGATAGAACGACAACTACTATGCCCACTACTCTTATTATTATCAATCTAACTCATATTATTAGCTATATTATGCTTATGTGATCTGTAGAACGACAATTACTATACTTATTACTCTTATTATTATCAACCTAACTCATATTATTAGCCATATTATGCTTATATGATCGATAGAACGACAATTACTATACTTATTACTCTTATTATTATCAACCTAACTCATATTATTAGCCATATTATGCTTATATGATCGGTAGAACGATAATTACTATACTCTTTACTCTTATTATTATTAATCTAACTCATATTATTAACCATATTATGCTTATATGATCGGTAGAACGATAATTACTATACATATTACTCTTACTATTATTAATCTAACTCATATTATTAGCCATATTATGCTTATATGATCGATAGGACGACAATTACTATACTTATTACTCTTATTATTATCAATCTAACTCATATTATTAGCCATATTATGCTTATATGATCGATAGGACGACAATTACTATACTTGTTATTCTTATTTTTATCAACCTAACTCATATTATTAACCATGTTATGCAAATATGACCGATAGAATGACAATTACTATACTTATTACTCATATTATTATCAATCTAACTCATATTATTAGCCATATTGTGCTTATGTGATCGACAGAACGACAATCACTATACTTATTACACTCACTGTTATCAATCTAACTCATATTATTAACCATATTACGCAAATATGATCGATAGGACGACAATTACTATACTTTTTACTCTTATTATTATCAATCTAACTCATATTATTAGCCATATTATGCTTATATGATCGATAGAACGATAATTACTATACCTACTACTCTTATTATTATCAATCTAACTCATATTATTAGCCACATTATGCTTATATGATCGATAGAACGACAATTACTATACTTATTACTCTTATTATTATCAAACTAACTCATATTATTAGCCATATTATGCTTATATGATCGATAGAACGACAATTACTATACTCACTACATTTATTATTATCAACCTAACTCATATTATTAGCCATATTATGCTTATATGATCGGTAGAACGACCATTACTGTACTTATTACTCTTATCATTATCAATCTAACTCATATTATTAGCCATATTATGCTTATATGATCGATAGGACGACAATTACTATACTTATTACTCTTATTATTATCAACCTAACTCATATTATTAGCCATATTATGCTTATATGATCGATAGACCGACAATTACTATACTTATTACTCTTATTATTATCAATCTAACTCATATTATTAGCCATATTGTGCTTATGTGATCGACAGAACGACAATCACTATACTTCTTACACTCACTGTTATCAATCTAACTCATATTATTAACGATATTATGCAAATATGATCGATAGAACGACAATTACTATACTTATTACTCTTATTATTATCAATCTTACTCATATTATTGGCCACATTATGCTTATATGATCGATAGAACGACAATTACTATACTTATTACTCTTATTATTATCAACCTAACTCATATTATTAGCCATATTATGCTTATATGATCGATAGAACGACAATTACTATACTTATTACTCTTATTATTATCAACCTAACTCATATTATTAGCCATATTATGCTTATATGATCGGTAGAACGATAATTACTATACTCTTTACTCTTGTTATTATTAATCTAACTCATATTATTAACCATATTATGCAGATATGATCGATAGAACAACAACTACTATACTCATTACTCTTATTATTATCAATCTAACTCATATCATTAGCCATATTATGCTTATATGATCGATAGAACGACAATTACTATACTTATTACACTCAATATTATCAATCTAACTCATTTTATTAGCCATATTATGCTTTTATGATCGATAGAACGACCATTACTATACATATTAGACTTATTATTAGCAATCCAACCCATATTATTAGCCATATTATGCTTATATGATGAATAGAACGACAATAAATATACTTTTTACTCTTATTATTATCAATCTAACTCATATTATTAACCATATTATTCAGATATGATCGATGGAACGACAATTACTATGCCCACTACTCTTATTATTATCAATCTAACTCATATTATTAGCTATATTATGCTTATGTGATCTGTAGAACGACAATTACTATACTTATTACTCTTATTATTATCAACCTAACTCATATTATTAGCCATATTATGCTTATATGATCGATAGAACGACAATTACTATACTTATTACTCTTATTATTATCAACCTAACTCATATTATTAGCCATATTATGCTTATATGATCGGTAGAACGATAATTACTATACTCTTTACTCTTATTATTATTAATCTGACTCATATTATTAACCATATTATGCTTATATGATCGGTAGAACGATAATTACTATACATATTACTCTTACTATTATTAATCTAACTCATATTATTAGCCATATTATGCTTATATGATCGATAGAACGACAATTACTATACTTTTTACTCTTATTATTATCAATCTAACTCATATTATTAACCATATTATGCAGATATGATCGATAGAACAACAACTACTATACTCATTACTCTTATTATTATCAACCTATCTCATATTATTAGCCATATTATGCTTAAATGATCGATAGAACGACAATTACTATACTTATTACTCTTATTATTATCAACCTAACTCATATTATTAGCCATATTATGCTTATATGATCGGTAGAACGATAATTACTATACTCTTTACTCTTATTATTATTAATCTGACTCATATTATTAACCATATTATGCTTATATGATCGGTAGAACGATAATTACTATACATATTACTCTTACTATTATTAATCTAACTCATATTATTAGCCATATTATGCTTATATGATCGATAGAACGACAATTACTATACTTTTTACTCTTATTATTATCAATCTAACTCATATTATTAACCATATTATGCAGATATGATCGATAGAACAACAACTACTATACTCATTACTCTTATTATTATCAACCTAACTCATATTATTAGCCATATTATGCTTAAATGATCGATAGAACGACAATTACTATACTTATTACTCTTATAATTATCAATCTAACTCATATTATTAGCCATATTATGCTTATATGATCGATAGAACGACAATTGCTATACTTATTACTCTTATCATTATCAATCTAACTCATATTATCAGCCATATTATGCTTATATGATCGATAGAACGACAATTACTATACTTATTACTCTTATTATTATCAACCTAACTCATATTATTAGCCATATTATGCAGATATGATCGATAGAACAACAACTACTATACTCATTACTCTTATTATTATCAACCTAACTCATATTATTAGCCATATTATGCTTAAATGATCGATAGAACGACAATTACTATACTTATTACTCTTATTATTATCAACCTAACTCATATTATTAGCCATATTATGCTTAAATGATCGATAGAACCACAATTACTATACTTATTACTCTTATAATTATCAATCTAACTCATATTATTAGCCATATTATGCTTATATGATCGATAGAACGACAATTGCTATACTTATTACTCTTATCATTATCAATCTAACTCATATTATCAGCCATATTATGCTTATATGATCGATAGAACGACAATTACTATACCTATTACACTCACTATTATCAATCTAACTCATATTATTAACCATATTATGCAGATATGATCGATTGAACGACAATTACTATTCTTATTACTCTTATTATTATCAATCTAACTCATATTATTAGCCATATCATGCTTATATGATCGATAGAACGACAATTACTATACTCACTACTTTTATTATTATCAAACTAACTCATATTATTAGCCATATTATGCTTATATGATGGATAGAACGACAATTACTATACTTATTACTCTTATTATTATCAACCTAACTCATATTATTAACCATATTATGCTTATATGATCGGTAGAACGATAATTACTATACTTATTACTCTTACTATTATTAATCTAACTCATATTATTAGCCATATTATGCTTATATGATCGATAGAACGACAATTAATATACTTTTTACTCTTATTATTATCAATCTAACTCATAGTATTAACCATATTATTCAGATATGATCGATAGAACGACAATTACTATGCCCACTACTCTTATTATTATCAATCTAACTCATATTATTATCCATATTATGCTTATGTGATCGATAGAACGACAATTACTATACTTATTACACTCACTGATATCAATCTAACTCATACTATTAACTATATTATGCAAATATGATCGATAGAACGACAATTGCTATACTTATTACTCTTATTATTATCGACCTAACTCATATTATTAGCCATATTATGCTTATATGATCGATAGGACGACAATTACTATACTTGTTATTCTTATTTTTATCAACCTAACTCATATTATTAACCATGTTATGCAAATATGACCGATAGAATGACAATTACTATACTTATTACTCCTATTATTATCAATCTAACTCATATTATTAGCCATATTGTGCTTATGTGATCGACAGAACGACAATCACTATACTTATTACACTCACTGTTATCAATCTAACTCATATTATTAACCATATTACGCAAATATGATCGATAGGACGACAATTACTATACTTTTTACTCTTATTATTATCAATCTTACTCATATTATTAGCCATATTATCCTTATATGATCGGTAGAACGATAATTACTATACCTACTACTCTTATTATTATCAATCTAACTCATATTATTAGCCACATTATGCTTATATGATCGATAGAACGACAATTACTATACTTATTACTCTTATTATTATCAAACTAACTCATTTTATTAGCCATATTATGCTTTTATGATCGATAGAACGACCATTACTATACTTATTAGTCTTATTATTATCAATCCAACCCATATTATTAGCCATATTATGCTTATATGATCAATAGAACGACAATTAATATACTTTTTACTCTTATTATTATCAATATAACTCATAGTATTAACCATATTATTCAGATATGATCGATAGAACGACAATTACTATGCCCACTACTCTTATTATTATCAATCTAACTCATATTATTATCCATATTATGCTTATGTGATCGATAGAACGACAATTACTATACTCATTACTCTTATTATTATCAATCTAACTCATATTATTGGCCATATTATGCTTATGTGATCTGTAGAACGACAATTACTATACTTATTACTCTTATTATTATCAATCTAACACATATTATGAGCCATACTATGCTTGTATGATCGATAGAACGACAATTACTATACTTATTACACTCACTATTATCAATCTAAATAATATTATTAGCCATATTATGCTTATATGATCGATAGAACGACAATTACTATACTCAGTACTCTTATTATTATAAATCTAACTCATATTATTAGCCACATTATGCTTACATGATCGATAGAACGACAATCACTATACTTATTACACTCACTGTTATCAATCTAACTCATATTATTAGCCATATTATGCTTATATGATCGGTAGAACGATAATTACTATACCTATTACTCTTATTATTATCAATCTAACTCATATTATTAGCCACATTATGCTTATATGATCGATAGAACGACAATTACTATACTTATTACTCTTATTATTATCAAACTAACTCATATTATTAGCCATATTATGCTTATATGATCGATAGAACGACAATTACTATACTCACTACATTTATTATTATCAACCTAACTCATATTATTAGCCATATTATGCTTATATGATCGATAGGACGACAATTACTATACTTATTACTCTTATTATTATCAACCTAACTCATATTATTAGCCATATTATGCTTATATGATCGATAGACCGACAATTACTATACTTATTACTCCTATTATTATCAATCTAACTCATATTATTAGCCATATTGTGCTTATGTGATCGACAGAACGACAATCACTATACTTCTTACACTCACTGTTATCAATCTAACTCATATTATTAACGATATTATGCAAATATGATCGATAGAACGACAATTACTATACTTATTACTCTTATTATTATCAATCTTACTCATATTATTAGCCACATTATGCTTATATGATCGATAGAACGACAATTACTATACTTATTACTCTTATTATTATCAACCTAACTCATATTATTAGCCATATTATGCTTATGTGATCGATAGAACGACAATTACTATACTTATTAGTCTTATTATTATCAATCCAACCCATATTATTAGCCATATTATGCTTATATGATGAATAGAACGACAATAAATATACTTTTTACTCTTATTATTATCAATCTAACTCATATTATTAACCATATTATTCAGATATGATCGATAGAACGACAATTACTATGCCCACTACTCTTATTATTATCAATCTAACTCATATTATTAGCTATATTATGCTTATGTGATCTGTAGAACGACAATTACTATACTTATTACTCTTATTATTATCAACCTAACTCATATTATTAGCCATATTATGCTTATATGATCGATAGAACGACAATTACTATACTTATTACTCTTATTATTATCAACCTAACTCATATTATTAGCCATATTATGCTTATATGATCGGTAGAACGATAATTACTATACTCTTTACTCTTATTATTATTAATCTAACTCATATTATTAACCATATTATGCTTATATGATCGGTAGAACGATAATTACTATACATATTACTCTTACTATTATTAATCTAACTCATATTATTAGCCATATTATGCTTATATGATCGATAGGACGACAATTACTATACTTATTACTCTTATTATTATCAATCTAACTCATATTATTAGCCATATTATGCTTATATGATCGATAGGACGACAATTACTATACTTGTTATTCTTATTTTTATCAACCTAACTCATATTATTAACCATGTTATGCAAATATGACCGATAGAATGACAATTACTATACTTATTACTCCTATTATTATCAATCTAACTCATATTATTAGCCATATTGTGCTTATGTGATCGACAGAACGACAATCACTATACTTATTACACTCACTGTTATCAATCTAACTCATATTATTAACCATATTACGCAAATATGATCGATAGGACGACAATTACTATACTTTTTACTCTTATTATTATCAATCTAACTCATATTATTAGCCATATTATGCTTATATGATCGATAGAACGATAATTACTATACCTACTACTCTTATTATTATCAATCTAACTCATATTATTAGCCACATTATGCTTATATGATCGATAGAACGACAATTACTATACTTATTAGTCTTATTATTATCAAACTAACTCATATTATTAGCCATATTATGCTTATATGATCGATAGAACGACAATTACTATACTCACTACATTTATTATTATCAACCTAACTCATATTATTAGCCATATTATGCTTATATGATCGGTAGAACGACCATTACTGTACTTATTACTCTTATCATTATCAATCTAACTCATATTATTAGCCATATTATGCTTATATGATCGATAGGACGACAATTACTATACTTATTACTCTTATTATTATCAACCTAACTCATATTATTAGCCATATTATGCTTATATGATCGATAGACCGACAATTACTATACTTATTACTCTTATTATTATCAACCTAACTCATATTATTAGCCATATTATGCTTATATGATCGATAGAACGACAATTACTATACTTATTACTCTTATTATTATCAACCTAACTCATATTATTAGCCATATTATGCTTATATGATCGGTAGAACGATAATTACTATACTCTTTACTCTTGTTATTATTAATCTAACTCATATTATTAACCATATTATGCAGATATGATCGATAGAACAACAACTACTATACTCATTACTCTTATTATTATCAATCTAACTCATATCATTAGCCATATTATGCTTATATGATCGATAGAACGACAATTACTATACTTATTACACTCAATATTATCAATCTAACTCATTTTATTAGCCATATTATGCTTTTATGATCGATAGAACGACCATTACTATACTTATTAGTCTTATTATTATCAATCCAACCCATATTATTAGCCATATTATGCTTATATGATGAATAGAACGACAATAAATATACTTTTTACTCTTATTATTATCAATCTAACTCATATTATTAACCCTATTATTCAGATATGATCGATAGAACGACAATTACTATGCCCACTACTCTTATTATTGTCAATCTAACTCATATTATTAGCTATATTATGCTTATGTGATCTGTAGAACGACAATTACTATACTTATTACTCTTATTATTATCAACCTAACTCATATTATTGGCCATATTATGCTTATATGATCGATAGAACGACAATTACTATACTTATTACTCTTATTATTATCAACCTAACTCATATTATTAGCCATATTATGCTTATATGATCGGTAGAACGATAATTACTATACTCTTTACTCTTATTATTATTAATCTGACTCATATTATTAACCATATTATGCTTATATGATCGGTAGAACGATAATTACTATACATATTACTCTTACTATTATTAATCTAACTCATATTATTAGCCATATTATGCTTATATGATCGATAGAACGACAATTACTATACTTTTTACTCTTATTATTATCAATCTAACTCATATTATTAACCATATTATGCAGATATGATCGATAGAACAACAACTACTATACTCATTACTCTTATTATTATCAACCTAACTCATATTATTAGCCATATTATGCTTAAATGATCGATAGAACGACAATTACTATACTTATTACTCTTATAATTATCAATCTAACTCATATTATTAGCCATATTATGCTTATATGATCGATAGAACGACAATTGCTATACTTATTACTCTTATCATTATCAATCTAACTCATATTATCAGCCATATTATGCTTATATGATCGATAGAACGACAATTACTATACCTATTACACTCACTATTATCAATCTAACTCATATTATTAACCATATTATGCAGATATGATCGATTGAACGACAATTACTATTCTTATTACTCTTATTATTATCAATCTAACTCATATTATTAGCCATATCATGCTTATATGATCGATAGAACGACAATTACTATACTCACTACTTTTATTATTATCACACTAACTCATATTATTAGCCATATTATGCTTATATGATCGATAGGACGACAATTACTATACTTATTACACTCACTGTTATCAATCTAACTCATATTATTAACCATATTATGCAAATATGATCGATAGAACGACAATTACTATACTTATTACTCTTATTATTATCAATCTAACTCATATTATTAGCCATATTATGCTTATATGATCGATAGAACCACAATTACTATGCTTATTACACTCACTATTATCAATCCAACTCATATTATTAACCATATTATGCAGATGTGATCGATAGGACGACAATTACTATACTTATTACTCTTATTATTATCAATCTAACTCATATTATTAGCCATATTATGCTTATATGATCGGTAGAACGATAATTACTATACCTATTACTCTTATTATTATCAATCTAACTCATATTATTAGCCACATTATGCTTATATGATCGATAGAACGACAATTACTATACTTATTACTCTTATTATTATCAAACTAACTCATATTATTAGCCATATTATGCTTATATGATCGATAGAACGACAATTACTATACTCACTACATTTATTATTATCAACCTAACTCATATTATTAGCCATATTATGCTTATATGATCGGTAGAACGACAATTACTGTACTTATTACTCTTATCATTATCAATCTAACTCATATTATTAGCCATATTATGCTTATATGATCGATAGGACGACAATTACTATACTTATTACTCTTATTATTATCAACCTAACTCATATTATTAGCCATATTATGCTTATATGATCGATAGACCGACAATTACTATACTTATTACTCTTATTATTACCAATCTAACTCATATTATTAGCCATATTATGCAGATATGATCGATAGAACAACAACTACTATACTCATTACTCTTATTATTATCAACCTAACTCATATTATTAGCCATATTATGCTTAAATGATCGATAGAACGACAATTACTATACTTATTACTCTTATTATTATCAACCTAACTCATATTATTAGCAATATTATGCTTAAATGATCGATAGAACCACAATTACTATACTTATTACTCTTATAATTATCAATCTAACTCATATTATTAGCCATATTATGCTTATATGATCGATAGAACGACAATTGCTATACTTATTACTCTTATCATTATCAATCTAACTCATATTATCAGCCATATTATGCTTATATGATCGATAGAACGACAATTACTATACCTATTACACTCACTATTATCAATCTAACTCATATTATTAACCATATTATGCAGATATGATCGATTGAACGACAATTACTATTCTTATTACTCTTATTATTATCAATCTAACTCATATTATTAGCCATATCATGCTTATATGATCGATAGAACGACAATTACTATACTCACTACTTTTATTATTATCAAACTAACTCATATTATTAGCCATATTATGCTTATATGATGGATAGAACGACAATTAATATACTTTTTACTCTTATTATTATCAATCTAACTCATAGTATTAACCATATTATTCAGATATGATCGATAGAACGACAATTACTATGCCCACTACTCTTATTATTATCAATCTAACTCATATTATTATCCATATTATGCTTATGTGATCGATAGAACGACAATTACTATACTCATTACTCTTATTATTATCAATCTAACTCATATTATTGGCCATATTATGCTTATGTGATCTGTAGAACGACAATTACTATACTTATTACACTTATTATTATCAATCTAACACATATTATGAGCCATACTATGCTTGTATGATCGATAGAACGACAATTACTATACTTATTACACTCACTATTATCAATCTAAATAATATTATTAGCCATATTATGCTTATATGATCGATAGAACGACAATTACTATACTCAGTACTCTTATTATTATAAATCTAACTCATATTATTAGCCACATTATGCTTACATGATCGATAGAACGACAATCACTATACTTATTACACTCACTGTTATCAATCTAACTCATATTATTAGCCATATTATGCTTATATGATCGGTAGAACGATAATTACTATACCTATTACTCTTATTATTATCAATCTAACTCATATTATTAGCCACATTATGCTTATATGATCGATAGAACGACAATTACTATACTTATTACTCTTATTATTATCAAACTAACTCATATTATTAGCCATATTATGCTTATATGATCGATAGAACGACAATTACTATACTCACTACATTTATTATTATCAACCTAACTCATATTATTAGCCATATTATGCTTATATGATCGATAGGACGACAATTACTATACTTATTACTCTTATTATTATCAACCTAACTCATATTATTAGCCATATTATGCTTATATGATCGATAGACCGACAATTACTATACTTATTACTCTTATTATTATCAATCTAACTCATATTATTAGCCATATTGTGCTTATGTGATCGACAGAACGACAATCACTATACTTCTTACACTCACTGTTATCAATCTAACTCATATTATTAACGATATTATGCAAATATGATCGATAGAACGACAATTACTATACTTATTACTCTTATTATTATCAATCTTACTCATATTATTAGCCACATTATGCTTATATGATCGGTAGAACGACAATTACTATACTTATTACTCTTATTATTATCAACCTAACTCATATTATTAGCCATATTATGCTTATATGATCGATAGAACGACAATTACTATACTTATTACTCTTATTATTATCAACCTAACTCATATTATTAGCCATATTATGCTTATATGATCGGTAGAACGATAATTACTATACTCTTTACTCTTGTTATTATTAATCTAACTCATATTATTAACCATATTATGCAGATATGATCGGTAGAACGATAATTACTATACTCTTTACTCTTATTATTATTAATCTAACTCATATTATTAACCATATTATGCTTATATGATCGGTAGAACGATAATTACTATACATATTACTCTTACTATTATTAATCTAACTCATATTATTAGCCATATTATGCTTATATGATCGATAGGACGACAATTACTATACTTATTACTCTTATTATTATCAATCTAACTCATATTATTAGCCATATTATGCTTATATGATCGATAGAACGACCATTACTGTACTTATTACTCTTATCATTATCAATCTAACTCATATTATTAGCCATATTATGCTTATATGATCGATAGGACGACAATTACTATACTTATTACTCTTATTATTATCAACCTAACTCATATTATTAGCCATATTATGCTTATATGATCGATAGACCGACAATTACTATACTTATTACTCTTATTATTATCAACCTAACTCATATTATTAGCCATATTATGCTTATATGATCGATAGAACGACAATTACTATACTTATTACTCTTATTATTATCAACCTAACTCATATTATTAGCCATATTATGCTTATATGATCGGTAGAACGATAATTACTATACTCTTTACTCTTGTTATTATTAATCTAACTCATATTATTAACCATATTATGCAGATATGATCGATAGAACAACAACTACTATACTCATTACTCTTATTATTATCAATCTAACTCATATCATTAGCCATATTATGCTTATATGATCGATAGAACGACAATTACTATACTTATTACACTCAATATTATCAATCTAACTCATTTTATTAGCCATATTATGCTTTTATGATCGATAGAACGACCATTACTATACTTATTAGTCTTATTATTATCAATCCAACCCATATTATTAGCCATATTATGCTTATATGATGAATAGAACGACAATAAATATACTTTTTACTCTTATTATTATCAATCTAACTCATATTATTAACCCTATTATTCAGATATGATCGATAGAACGACAATTACTATGCCCACTACTCTTATTATTGTCAATCTAACTCATATTATTAGCTATATTATGCTTATGTGATCTGTAGAACGACAATTACTATACTTATTACTCTTATTATTATCAACCTAACTCATATTATTGGCCATATTATGCTTATATGATCGATAGAACGACAATTACTATACTTATTACTCTTATTATTATCAACCTAACTCATATTATTAGCCATATTATGCTTATATGATCGGTAGAACGATAATTACTATACTCTTTACTCTTATTATTATTAATCTGACTCATATTATTAACCATATTATGCTTATATGATCGGTAGAACGATAATTACTATACATATTACTCTTACTATTATTAATCTAACTCATATTATTAGCCATATTATGCTTATATGATCGATAGAACGACAATTACTATACTTTTTACTCTTATTATTATCAATCTAACTCATATTATTAACCATATTATGCAGATATGATCGATAGAACAACAACTACTATACTCATTACTCTTATTATTATCAACCTAACTCATATTATTAGCCATATTATGCTTAAATGATCGATAGAACGACAATTACTATACTTATTACTCTTATAATTATCAATCTAACTCATATTATTAGCCATATTATGCTTATATGATCGATAGAACGACAATTGCTATACTTATTACTCTTATCATTATCAATCTAACTCATATTATCAGCCATATTATGCTTATATGATCGATAGAACGACAATTACTATACCTATTACACTCACTATTATCAATCTAACTCATATTATTAACCATATTATGCAGATATGATCGATTGAACGACAATTACTATTCTTATTACTCTTATTATTATCAATCTAACTCATATTATTAGCCATATCAAGCTTATATGATCGATAGAACGACAATTACTATACTCACTACTTTTATTATTATCACACTAACTCATATTATTAGCCATATTATGCTTATATGATCGATAGGACGACAATTACTATACTTATTACACTCACTGTTATCAATCTAACTCATATTATTAACCATATTATGCAAATATGATCGATAGAACGACAATTACTATACTTATTACTCTTATTATTATCAATCTAACTCATATTATTAGCCATATTATGCTTATATGATCGATAGAACCACAATTACTATGCTTATTACACTCACTATTATCAATCCAACTCATATTATTAACCATATTATGCAGATGTGATCGATAGGACGACAATTACTATACTTATTACTCTTATTATTATCAATCTAACTCATATTATTAGCCATATTATGCTTATATGATCGGTAGAACGATAATTACTATACCTATTACTCTTATTATTATCAATCTAACTCATATTATTAGCCACATTATGCTTATATGATCGATAGAACGACAATTACTATACTTATTACTCTTATTATTATCAAACTAACTCATATTATTAGCCATATTATGCTTATATGATCGATAGAACGACAATTACTATACTCACTACATTTATTATTATCAACCTAACTCATATTATTAGCCATATTATGCTTATATGATCGGTAGAACGACAATTACTGTACTTATTACTCTTATCATTATCAATCTAACTCATATTATTAGCCATATTATGCTTATATGATCGATAGGACGACAATTACTATACTTATTACTCTTATTATTATCAACCTAACTCATATTATTAGCCATATTATGCTTATATGATCGATAGACCGACAATTACTATACTTATTACTCTTATTATTATCAATCTAACTCATATTATTAGCCATATTATGCAGATATGATCGATAGAACAACAACTACTATACTCATTACTCTTATTATTATCAACCTAACTCATATTATTAGCCATATTATGCTTAAATGATCGATAGAACGACAATTACTATACTTAATACTCTTATTATTATCAACCTAACTCATATTATTAGCAATATTATGCTTAAATGATCGATAGAACCACAATTACTATACTTATTACTCTTATAATTATCAATCTAACTCATATTATTAGCCATATTATGCTTATATGATCGATAGAACGACAATTGCTATACTTATTACTCTTATCATTATCAATCTAACTCATATTATCAGCCATATTATGCTTATATGATCGATAGAACGACAATTACTATACCTATTACACTCACTATTATCAATCTAACTCATATTATTAACCATATTATGCAGATATGATCGATTGAACGACAATTACTATTCTTATTACTCTTATTATTATCAATCTAACTCATATTATTAGCCATATCATGCTTATATGATCGATAGAACGACAATTACTATACTCACTACTTTTATTATTATCAAACTAACTCATATTATTAGCCATATTATGCTTATATGATCGATAGGACGACAATTACTATACTTATTACTCTTATTATTATCAACCTAACTCATATTATTAGCCATATTATGCTTATATGATCGATAGACCGACAATTACTATACTTATTACTCTTATTATTATCAATCTAACTCATATTATTAGCCATATTATGCAGATATGATCGATAGAACAACAACTACTATACTCATTACTCTTATTATTATCAACCTAACTCATATTATTAGCCATATTATGCTTAAATGATCGATAGAACGACAATTACTATACTTATTACTCTTATTATTATCAACCTAACTCATATTATTAGCAATATTATGCTTAAATGATCGATAGAACCACAATTACTATACTTATTACTCTTATAATTATCAATCTAACTCATATTATTAGCCATATTATGCTTATATGATCGATAGAACGACAATTGCTATACTTATTACTCTTATCATTATCAATCTAACTCATATTATCAGCCATATTATGCTTATATGATCGATAGAACGACAATTACTATACCTATTACACTCACTATTATCAATCTAACTCATATTATTAACCATATTATGCAGATATGATCGATTGAACGACAATTACTATTCTTATTACTCTTATTATTATCAATCTAACTCATATTATTATCCATATTATGCTTATGTGATCGATAGAACGACAATTACTATACTCATTACTCTTATTATTATCAATCTAACTCATATTATTGGCCATATTATGCTTATGTGATCTGTAGAACGACAATTACTATACTTATTACTCTTATTATTATCAATCTAACACATATTATGAGCCATACTATGCTTGTATGATCGATAGAACGACAATTACTATACTTATTACACTCACTATTATCAATCTAAATAATATTATTAGCCATATTATGCTTATATGATCGATAGAACGACAATTACTATACTCAGTACTCTTATTATTATAAATCTAACTCATATTATTAGCCACATTATGCTTACATGATCGATAGAACGACAATCACTATACTTATTACACTCACTGTTATCAATCTAACTCATATTATTAGCCATATTATGCTTATATGATCGGTAGAACGATAATTACTATACCTATTACTCTTATTATTATCAATCTAACTCATATTATTAGCCACATTATGCTTATATGATCGATAGAACGACAATTACTATACTTATTACTCTTATTATTATCAAACTAACTCATATTATTAGCCATATTATGCTTATATGATCGATAGAACGACAATTACTATACTCACTACATTTATTATTATCAACCTAACTCATATTATTAGCCATATTATGCTTATATGATCGATAGGACGACAATTACTATACTTATTACTCTTATTATTATCAACCTAACTCATATTATTAGCCATATTATGCTTATATGATCGATAGACCGACAATTACTATACTTATTACTCTTATTATTATCAATCTAACTCATATTATTAGCCATATTGTGCTTATGTGATCGACAGAACGACAATCACTATACTTCTTACACTCACTGTTATCAATCTAACTCATATTATTAACGATATTATGCAAATATGATCGATAGAACGACAATTACTATACTTATTACTCTTATTATTATCAATCTTACTCATATTATTAGCCACATTATGCTTATATGATCGGTAGAACGACAATTACTATACTTATTACTGTTATTATTATCAATCTAACTCATATTATTAGCCATATTATGCTTATATGATCGATAGAACGACAATTACTATACTTATTACTCTTATTATTATCAACCTAACTCATATTATTAGCCATATTATGCTTATATGATCGGTAGAACGATAATTACTATACTCTTTACTCTTGTTATTATTAATCTAACTCATATTATTAACCATATTATGCAGATATGATCGGTAGAACGATAATTACTATACTCTTTACTCTTATTATTATTAATCTAACTCATATTATTAACCATATTATGCTTATATGATCGGTAGAACGATAATTACTATACATATTACTCTTACTATTATTAATCTAACTCATATTATTAGCCATATTATGCTTATATGATCGATAGGACGACAATTACTATACTTATTACTCTTATTATTATCAATCTAACTCATATTATTAGCCATATTATGCTTATATGATCGATAGGACGACAATTACTATACTTGTTATTCTTATTTTTATCAACCTAACTCATATTATTAACCATGTTATGCAAATATGACCGATAGAATGACAATTACTATACTTATTACACTCACTATTATCAATCTAACTCATATTATCAGCCATATTATGCTTATATGATCGATAGAACGACAATTACTATACCTATTACACTCACTATTATCAATCTAACTCATATTATTAACCATATTATGCAGATATGATCGATTGAACGACAATTACTATTCTTATTACTCTTATTATTATCAATCTAACTCATATTATTAGCCATATCATGCTTATATGATCGATAGAACGACAATTACTATACTCACTACTTTTATTATTATCACCCTAACTCATATTATTAGCCATATTATGCTTATATGATCGATAGGACGACAATTACTATACTTATTACACTCACTGTTATCAATCTAACTCATATTATTAACCATATTATGCAAATATGATCGATAGGACGACAATTACTATACTTATTACTCTTATTATTATCAACCTAACTCATATTATTAGCCATATTATGCTTATATGATCGATAGACCGACAATTACTATACTTATTACTCTTATTATTATCAATCTAACTCATATTATTAGCCATATTGTGCTTATGTGATCGACAGAACGACAATCACTATACTTCTTACACTCACTGTTATCAATCTAACTCATATTATTAACGATATTATGCAAATATGATCGATAGAACGACAATTACTATACTTATTACTCTTATTATTATCAATCTTACTCATATTATTAGCCACATTATGCTTATATGATCGGTAGAACGACAATTACTATACTTATTACTCTTATTATTATCAACCTAACTCATATTATTAGCCATATTATGCTTATATGATCGATAGAACGACAATTACTATACTTATTACTCTTATTATTATCAACCTAACTCATATTATTAGCCATATTATGCTTATATGATCGGTAGAACGATAATTACTATACTCTTTACTCTTGTTATTATTAATCTAACTCATATTATTAACCATATTATGCAGATATGATCGGTAGAACGATAATTACTATACTCTTTACTCTTATTATTATTAATCTAACTCATATTATTAACCATATTATGCTTATATGATCGGTAGAACGATAATTACTATACATATTACTCTTACTATTATTAATCTAACTCATATTATTAGCCATATTATGCTTATATGATCGATAGGACGACAATTACTATACTTATTACTCTTATTATTATCAATCTAACTCATATTATTAGCCATATCATGCTTATATGATCGATAGAACGACAATTACTATACTCACTACTTTTATTATTATCACCCTAACTCATATTATTAGCCATATTATGCTTATATGATCGATAGGACGACAATTACTATACTTATTACACTCACTGTTATCAATCTAACTCATATTATTAACCATATTATGCAAATATGATCGATAGAACGACAATTACTATACTTATTACTCTTATTATTATCAATCTAACTCATATTATTAGCCATATTATGCTTATATGATCGATAGAACCACAATTACTATGCTTATTACACTCACTATTATCAATCCAACTCATATTATTAACCATATTATGCAGATGTGATCGATAGGACGACAATTACTATACTTATTACTCTTATTATTATCAATCTAACTCATATTATTAGCCATATTATGCTTATATGATCGATAGGACGACAATTACTATACTTATTACACTCACTGTTATCAATCTAACTCATATTATTAACCATATTATGCAAATATGATCGATAGAACGACAATTACTATACTTATTACTCTTATTATTATCAATCTAACTCATATTATTAGCCATATTATGCTTATATGATCGATAGAACCACAATTACTATGCTTATTACACTCACTATTATCAATCCAACTCATATTATTAACCATATTATGCAGATGTGATCGATAGGACGACAATTACTATACTTATTACTCTTATTATTATCAATCTAACTCATATTATTAGCCATATTATGCTTATATGATCGGTAGAACGATAATTACTATACCTATTACTCTTATTATTATCAATCTAACTCATATTATTAGCCACATTATGCTTATATGATCGATAGAACGACAATTACTATACTTATTACTCTTATTATTATCAAACTAACTCATATTATTAGCCATATTATGCTTATATGATCGATAGAACGACAATTACTATACTCACTACATTTATTATTATCAACCTAACTCATATTATTAGCCATATTATGCTTATATGATCGGTAGAACGACAATTACTGTACTTATTACTCTTATCATTATCAATCTAACTCATATTATTAGCCATATTATGCTTATATGATCGATAGGACGACAATTACTATACTTATTACTCTTATTATTATCAACCTAACTCATATTATTAGCCATATTATGCTTATATGATCGATAGACCGACAATTACTATACTTATTACTCTTATTATTATCAATCTAACTCATATTATTAGCAATATTATGCAGATATGATCGATAGAACAACAACTACTATACTCATTACTCTTATTATTATCAACCTAACTCATATTATTAGCCATATTATGCTTAAATGATCGATAGAACGACAATTACTATACTTATTACTCTTATTATTATCAACCTAACTCATATTATTAGCCATATTATGCTTAAATGATCGATAGAACCACAATTACTATACTTATTACTCTTATAATTATCAATCTAACTCATATTATTAGCCATATTATGCTTATATGATCGATAGAACGACAATTGCTATACTTATTACTCTTATCATTATCAATCTAACTCATATTATCAGCCATATTATGCTTATATGATCGATAGAACGACAATTACTATACCTATTACACTCACTATTATCAATCTAACTCATATTATTAACCATATTATGCAGATATGATCGATTGAACGACAATTACTATTCTTATTACTCTTATTATTATCAATCTAACTCATATTATTAGCCATATCATGCTTATATGATCGATAGAACGACAATTACTATACTCACTACTTTTATTATTATCAAACTAACTCATATTATTAGCCATATTATGCTTATATGATGGATAGAACGACAATTAATATACTTGTTACTCTTATTATTATCAATCTAACTCATAGTATTAACCATATTATTCAGATATGATCGATAGAACGACAATTACTATGCCCACTACTCTTATTATTATCAATCTAACTCATATTATTATCCATATTATGCTTATGTGATCGATAGAACGACAATTACTATACTCATTACTCTTATTATTATCAATCTAACTCATATTATTGGCCATATTATGCTTATGTGATCTGTAGAACGACAATTACTATACTTATTACTCTTATTATTATCAATCTAACACATATTATGAGCCATACTATGCTTGTATGATCGATAGAACGACAATTACTATACTTATTACACTCACTATTATCAATCTAAATAATATTATTAGCCATATTATGCTTATATGATCGATAGAACGACAATTACTATACTCAGTACTCTTATTATTATAAATCTAACTCATATTATTAGCCACATTATGCTTACATGATCGATAGAACGACAATCACTATACTTATTACACTCACTGTTATCAATCTAACTCATATTATTAGCCATATTATGCTTATATGATCGGTAGAACGATAATTACTATACCTATTACTCTTATTATTATCAATCTAACTCATATTATTAGCCACATTATGCTTATATGATCGATAGAACGACAATTACTATACTTATTACTCTTATTATTATCAAACTAACTCATATTATTAGCCATATTATGCTTATATGATCGATAGAGCGACAATTACTATACTCACTACATTTATTATTATCAACCTAACTCATATTATTAGCCATATTATGCTTATATGATCGATAGGACGACAATTACTATACTTATTACTCTTATTATTATCAATCTAACTCATATTATTAGCTATATTATGCTTATGTGATCTGTAGTACGACAATTACTATACTTATTACTCTTATTATTATCAACCTAACTCATATTATTAGCCATATTATGCTTATATGATCGATAGAACGACAATTACTATACTCACTACTTTTATTATTATCACCCTAACTCATATTATTAGCCATATTATGCTTATATGATCGATAGGACGACAATTACTATACTTATTACACTCACTGTTATCAATCTAACTCATATTATTAACCATATTATGCAAATATGATCGATAGAACGACAATTACTATACTTATTACTCTTATTATTATCAATCTAACTCATATTATTAGCCATATTATGCTTATATGATCGATAGAACCACAATTACTATGCTTATTACACTCACTATTATCAATCCAACTCATATTATTAACCATATTATGCAGATGTGATCGATAGGACGACAATTACTATACTTATTACTCTTATTATTATCAATCTAACTCATATTATTAGCCATATTATGCTTATATGATCGGTAGAACGATAATTACTATACCTATTACTCTTATTATTATCAATCTAACTCATATTATTAGCCACATTATGCTTATATGATCGATAGAACGACAATTACTATACTTATTACTCTTATTATTATCAAACTAACTCATATTATTAGCCATATTATGCTTATATGATCGATAGAACGACAATTACTATACTCACTACATTTATTATTATCAACCTAACTCATATTATTAGCCATATTATGCTTATATGATCGGTAGAACGACAATTACTGTACTTATTACTCTTATCATTATCAATCTAACTCATATTATTAGCCATATTATGCTTATATGATCGATAGCACGACAATTACTATACTTATTACTCTTATTATTATCAACCTAACTCATATTATTAGCCATATTATGCTTATATGATCGATAGACCGACAATTACTATACTTATTACTCTTATTATTATCAATCTAACTCATATTATTAGCCATATTATGCAGATATGATCGATAGAACAACAACTACTATACTCATTACTCTTATTATTATCAACCTAACTCATATTATTAGCCATATCATGCTTATATGATCGATAGAACGACAATTACTATACTCACTACTTTTATTATTATCAAACTAACTCATATTATTAGCCATATTATGCTTATATGATGGATAGAACGACAATTAATATACTTTTTACTCTTATTATTATCAATCTAACTCATAGTATTAACCATATTATTCAGATATGATCGATAGAACGACAATTACTATGCCCACTACTCTTATTATTATCAATCTAACTCATATTATTATCCATATTATGCTTATGTGATCGATAGAACGACAATTACTATACTCATTACTCTTATTATTATCAATCTAACTCATATTATTGGCCATATTATGCTTATGTGATCTGTAGAACGACAATTACTATACTTATTACTCTTATTATTATCAATCTAACACATATTATGAGCCATACTATGCTTGTATGATCGATAGAACGACAATTACTATACTTATTACACTCACTATTATCAATCTAAATAATATTATTAGCCATATTATGCTTATATGATCGGTAGAACGATAATTACTATACCTATTACTCTTATTATTATCAATCTAACTCATATTATTAGCCACATTATGCTTATATGATCGATAGAACGACAATTACTATACTTATTACTCTTATTATTATCAAACTAACTCATATTATTAGCCATATTATGCTTATATGATCGATAGAACGACAATTACTATACTCACTACATTTATTATTATCAACCTAACTCATATTATTAGCCATATTATGCTTATATGATCGGTAGAACGATAATTACTATACTCTTTACTCTTATTATTATTAATCTAACTCATATTATTAACCATATTATGCTTATATGATCGGTAGAACGATAATTACTATACATATTACTCTTACTATTATTAATCTAACTCATATTATTAGCCATATTATGCTTATATGATCGATAGGACGACAATTACTATACTTATTACTCTTATTATTATCAATCTAACTCATATTATTAGCCATATTATGCTTATATGATCGATAGGACGACAATTACTATACTTGTTATACTTATTTTTATCAACCTAACTCATATTATTAACCATGTTATGCAAATATGACCGATAGAATGACAATTACTATACTTATTACTCCTATTATTATCAATCTAACTCATATTATTAGCCATATTGTGCTTATGTGATCGACAGAACGACAATCACAATACTTATTACACTCACTGTTATCAATCTAACTCATATTATTAACCATATTACGCAAATATGATCGATAGGACGACAATTACTATACTTTTTACTCTTATTATTATCAATCTAACTCATATTATTAGCCATATTATGCTTATATGATCGATAGAACGATAATTACTATACCTACTACTCTTATTATTATCAATCTAACTCATATTATTAGCCACATTATGCTTATATGATCGATAGAACGACAATTACTATACTTATTACTCTTATTATTATCAAACTAACTCATATTATTAGCCATATTATGCTTATATGATCGATAGAACGACAATTACTATACTCACTACATTTATTATTATCAACCTAACTCATATTATTAGCCATATTATGCTTATATGATCGGTAGAACGACCATTACTGTACTTATTACTCTTATCATTATCAATCTAACTCATATTATTAGCCATATTATGCTTATATGATCGATAGGACGACAATTACTATACTTATTACTCTTATTATTATCAACCTAACTCATATTATTAGCCATATTATGCTTATATGATCGATAGACCGACAATTACTATACTTATTACTCTTATTATTATCAATCTAACTCATATTATTAGCCATATTGTGCTTATGTGATCGACAGAACGACAATCACTATACTTCTTACACTCACTGTTATCAATCTAACTCATATTATTAACGATATTATGCAAATATGATCGATAGAACGACAATTACTATACTTATTACTCTTATTATTATCAATCTTACTCATATTATTAGCCACATTATGCTTATATGATCGATAGAACGACAATTACTATACTTATTACTCTTATTATTATCAACCTAACTCATATTATTAGCCATATTATGCTTATATGATCGATAGAACGACAATTACTATACTTATTACTCTTATTATTATCAACCTAACTCATATTATTAGCCATATTATGCTTATATGATCGGTAGAACGATAATTACTATACTCTTTACTCTTGTTATTATTAATCTAACTCATATTATTAACCATATTATGCAGATATGATCGATAGAACAACAACTACTATACTCATTACTCTTATTATTATCAATCTAACTCATATCATTAGCCATATTATGCTTATATGATCGATAGAACGACAATTACTATACTTATTACACTCAATATTATCAATCTAACTCATTTTATTAGCCATATTATGCTTTTATGATCGATAGAACGACCATTACTATACGTATTAGTCTTATTATTATCAATCCAACCCATATTATTAGCCATATTATGCTTATATGATGAATAGAACGACAATAAATATACTTTTTACTCTTATTATTATCAATCTAACTCATACTATTAACCATATTATTCAGATATGATCGATAGAACGACAATTACTATGCCCACTACTCTTATTATTATCAATCTAACTCATATTATTAGCTATATTATGCTTATATGATCTGTAGAACGACAATTACTATACTTATTACTCTTATTATTATCAACCTAACTCATATTATTAGCCATATTATGCTTATATGATCGATAGAACGACAATTACTATACTTATTACTCTTATTATTATCAACCTAACTCATATTATTAGCCATATTATGCTTATATGATCGATAGGACGACAATTACTATACTTATTACACTCACTGTTATCAATCTAACTCATATTATTAACCATATTATGCAAATATGATCGATAGAACGACAATTACTATACTTATTACTCTTATTATTATCAATCTAACTCATATTATTAGCCATATTATGCTTATATGATCGATAGAACCACAATTACTATGCTTATTACACTCACTATTATCAATCCAACTCATATTATTAACCATATTATGCAGATGTGATCGATAGGACGACAATTACTATACTTATTACTCTTATTATTATCAATCTAACTCATATTATTAGCCATATTATGCTTATATGATCGGTAGAACGATAATTACTATACCTATTACTCTTATTATTATCAAGCTAACTCATATTATTAGCCACATTATGCTTATATGATCGATAGAACGACAATTACTATACTTATTACTCTTATTATTATCAAACTAACTCATATTATTAGCCATATTATGCTTATATGGTCGATAGAACGACAATTACTATACTCACTACATTTATTATTATCAACCTAACTCATATTATTAGCCATATTATGCTTATATGATCGGTAGAACGACAATTACTGTACTTATTACTCTTATCATTATCAATCTAACTCATATTATTAGCCATATTATGCTTATATGATCGATAGGACGACAATTACTATACTTATTACTCTTATTATTATCAATCTAACTCATATTATTAGCCATATTATGCTTATATGATCGGTAGAACGATAATTACTATACCTATTACTCTTATTATTATCAATCTAACTCATATTATTAGCCACATTATGCTTATATGATCGATAGAACGACAATTACTATACTTATTACTCTTATTATTATCAAACTAACTCATATTATTAGCCATATTATGATAATATGATCGATAGAACGACAATTACTATACTCACTACATTTATTATTATCAACCTAACTCATATTATTAGCCATATTATGCTTATATGATCGGTAGAACGACAATTACTGTACTTATTACTCTTATCATTATCAATCTAACTCATATTATTAGCCATATTATGCTTATATGATCGATAGGACGACAATTACTATACTTATTACTCTTATTATTATCAACCTAACTCATATTATTAGCCATATTATGCTTATATGATCGATAGACCGACAATTACTATACTTATTACTCTTATTATTATCAATCTAACTCATATTATTAACGATATTATGCAAATATGATCGATAGAACGACAATTACTATACTTATTACTCTTATTATTATCAATCTTACTCATATTATTAGCCACATTATGCTTATATGATCGATAGAACGACAACTACTATACTCATTACTGTTATTATTATCAATCTAACTCATATCATTAGCCATATTATGCTTATATGATCGATAGAACGACAATTACTATACTTATTACACTCAATATTATCAATCTAACTCATTTTATTAGCCATATTATGCTTTTATGATCGATAGAACGACCATTACTATACTTATTAGTCTTACTATTATCAATCCAACCCATATTATTAGCCATATTATGCTTATATGATCAATAGAACGACAATAAATATACTTTTTACTCTTATTATTATCAATCTAACTCATATTATTAACCATATTATTCAGATATGATCGATAAAACGACAATTACTATGCCCACTACTCTTATTATTATCAATCTAACTCATATTATTAGCTATATTATGCTTATGTGATCTGTAGAACGACAATTACTATACTTATTACTCTTATTATTATCAATCTAACTCATATTATTAACCATATTATGCTTATATGATCGGTAGAACGATAATTACTTTACCTATTACTCTTATTATTATCAATCTAACTCATATTATTAGCCACATTATGCTTATATGATCGATAGAACGACAATTACTATACTTATTACACTCACTGATATCAATCTAACTCATACTATTAACTATATTATGCAAATATGATCGATAGAACGACAATTACTATACTTATTACTCTTATAATTATCGACCTAATTCATATTATTAGCCATATTATGCTTATATGATCGATAGAACGACAATTACTATACTTATTACTCTTATTATTATCAATCTAACTCATATTATTAGCCATATTATGCTTATATGATCGGTAGAACGATAATTACTTTACCTATTACTCTTATTATTATCAATCTAACTCATATTATTAGCCACATTATGCTTATATGATCGATAGAACGACAATTACTATACTTATTACTCTTATTATTATCAAACTAACTCATATTATTAGCCATATTATGCTTATATGATGGATAGAACGACAATTACTATACTTATTACTCTTATTATTATCAACCTAACTCATATTATTAGCCATATTATGCTTATATGATCGGTAGAACGATAATTACTGTACTTATTACTCTTATCATTATCAATCTAACTCATATTATTAGCCATATTATGCTTATATGATCGATAGGACGACAATTACTATACTTATTACTCTTATTATTATCAACCTAACTCATATTATTAGCCATATTATGGTTATATGATCGATAGACCGACAATTACTATACTTATTACTCTTATTATTATCAATCTAACTCATATTATTAGCCATATTGTGCTTATGTGATCGACAGAACGACAATCACTATACTTCTTACACTCACTGTTATCAATCTAACTCATATTATTAACGATATTATGCAGATGTGATCGATAGGACGACAATTACTATACTTATTACTCTTATTATTATCAATCTAACTCATATTATTAGCCATATTATGCTTATATGATCGATAGAACCACAATTACTATGCTTATTACACTCACTATTATCAATCCAACTCATATTATTAACCATATTATGCAGATGTGATCGATAGGACGACAATTACTATACTTATTACTCTTATTATTATCAATCTAACTCATATTATTAGCCATATTATGCTTATATGATCGGTAGAACGATAATTACTATACCTATTACTCTTATTATTATCAATCTAACTCATATTATTAGCCATATTATGCTTATATGATCGGTAGAACGATAATTACTATACTCTTTACTCTTGTTATTATTAATCTAACTCATATTATTAACCATATTATGCAGATATGATCGA